>NW_027675367.1:65000-77500 GCF_965601325.2 Salmo salar
ACACCGACAACACACACACACACACACCTACAACACACACACACACACACACCGACAACACACACACACACCGACAACACACACACACACACACACCGACAACACAAACACACACACACACACCGACAACACACACACACACACACACACACACCGACAACACACACACACACACCGACAACACACACACACAACACACACACACACACCGACAACACACACACACACACACCGACCACACACACACACAAACACACCGAGAACACACACACACACACCGACAACACACACACACACACACACACCGACAACACACACACACACACACCGACAACACACACACACACACACCGACAACACACACACACACACCGACAACACAAACACACACACCGACAACACATAAACACACACACACACACACTGACAACACACACATACACACCGACAACACACACACACACACCGACAACACACACACACACACCGACAACACACACACACACACACCGACAACACACACACACACACACACACACACACACACACACACACCGACAACACACACACACACCGACAACACACACACACACCGACAAAACACACACACACACACACCGACAACACACACACACACCGACAACACACACACACACACAACACACACACACACACACACACCGACAACACAAACACACACACACACACACACCGACAACACACACACACACACACACCGACAACACACACACACACACACACACCGACAACAAACACACACACCGACAACACACACACACACAACACACACACACCGACAACACACACACACACACACCGACCACACACACACACAAACACACCGACAACACACACACACACACCGACAACACACACACACACACCGACAACACACACACACACACACACACTGACAACACACACACACACACACACCGACAACACACACACACCGACAACACACACACACACACACACACCGACAACACACAAACACACACAGCGACAACACACACACACACAACACACACACACACACCGACAACACACACACACACACACCGACAACACACACACACACACCGACAACACACACACACACACACACACACACCGACAACACACACACACACACACCGACAACACACACACACACACCGACAACACACACACACACACACCGACAACACACACACACACCGAAAACACACACACACACAACACACACACACACACCGACAACACACACCGACAACACACCGACAACACACACACACACACCGACAACACACACACACACACACACACACACCGACAACACACACACACACACACCGACAACACACACACACACACCGACAACACACACACACACACACCGACAACACACACACACACCGAAAACACACACACACACAACACACACACACACACCGACAACACACACCGACAACACACCGACAACACACACACACACCGACAACACACACACACCGACAACACACACACACACACACCGACAACACACACACACACACACCGACAACACACACACACACACCGACAACACATAAACACACACACACCGACAACACATAAACACACATACACCGACAACACACACACACACACACTGACAACACACACACATACACACCGACAACACACACACACACACCGACAACACACACACACACACCGACAACACACACACACACACCGACAACACACACACACACACACACACACACACCGACAACACACACACACACCGACAACACACACACACACACACCGACAAAACACACACACACACACACCGACAACACACACACACACCGACAACACACACACACACACCGACAACACACACACACACACACACACACACACACCGACAACACACACACACACCGACAACACACACACACACACACCGACAAAACACACACACACACACACCGACAACACACACACACACCGACAACACACACACACACAACACACACACACACACACACACCGACAACACAAACACACACACACACACACACACCGACAACACACACACACACACACACACCGACAACACACACACACACACACACACCGACAACAAACACACACATCGACAACACACACACACACAACACACACACACCGACAACACACACACACACACACCGACCACACACACACACAAACACACCGACAACACACACACACACACACCGACAACACACACACACACACCGACAACACACACACACACACACCGACAACACACACACACACACCGACAACACACACACACACACACACACACACACACACACACACACACACCGACAACACACACACACCGACAACACACACACACACACCGACAACACACACACACACACACACACTGACAACACACACACACACACACACCGACAACACACACACACCGACAACACACACACACACACACACACCGACAACACACAAACACACACACCGACAACACACACACACACAACACACACACACACACCGACAACACACACACACACACACCGACAACACACACACACACACCGACAACACACACACACACACACACACACACCGACAACACACACACACACACACCGACAACACACACACACACACCGACAACACACACACACACACACCGACAACACACACACACACCGAAAACACACACACACACAACACACACACACACACCGACAACACACACCGACAACACACCGACAACACACACACACACCGACAACACACACACACCGACAACACACACACACCGACAACACACACACACACACACCGACAACACACACACACACACACCGACAACACACACACACACACCGACAACACATAAACACACACACACCGACAACACACACACACACACACTGACAACACACACACATACACACCGACAACACACACACACACACCGACAACACACACACACACACCGACAACACACACACACACACCGACAACACACACACACACACACACACACACACCGACAACACACACACACACACCGACAAAACACACACACACACACACACCGACAACACACACACACACACCGACAACACACACACACACAACACACACACACACACACACACCGACAACACACACACACACACACACACCGACAACAAACACACACATCGACAACACACACACACACAACACACACACACCGACAACACACACACACACACACCGACCACACACACACACAAACACACCGACAACACACACACACACACCGACAACACACACACACACACCGACAACACACACACACACACACCGACAACACACACACACACACACACACCGACAACACACACACACACACCGACAACACACACACACACAACACACACACACACACACACACCGACAACACACACACACACACACACACCGACAACAAACACACACATCGACAACACACACACACACAACACACACACACCGACAACACACACACACACACACCGACCACACACACACACAAACACACCGACAACACACACACACACACCGACAACACACACACACACACCGACAACACACACACACACACACCGACAACACACACACACACACCGACAACACACACACACACACACACACACACACACACACACACACACACACACACACACACCGACAACACACACACACCGACAACACACACACACACACCGACAACACACACACACACACACACACACACCGACAACACACACACACACCGACAACACACACACACACCGACAACACACACACACACAACACACACACACACACCGACAAAACACACACGCACACACCGACAACACACACACACACACACACACACACCGACAACACACACACACACAAACACCAGCAACACACACACACACACCGACAACACACACACACACACACACTGACAACACACACACACCGACAACACACACACACACACACCGACAACACACACACACCGACAACACACACACACACACACACACACACCGACAACACACACACACACCGACAACACACACACACACAACACCGACAACACACACACACACACTGACAACACACACACACACACACACACCGACAACACACACACACACACACACACCGACAACAAACACACACACCGACAACACACACACACACAACACACACACACCGACAACACACACACACACACACACCGACCACACACACACACAAACACACCGACAACACACACACACACACCGACAACACACACACACACACCGACAACACACACACACACACACACCGACAACACACACACACACACCGACAACACACACACACCGACAACACACACACACACAAACACCAGCAACACACACACACATACCGACAACACACACACACACACACCGACAACACACACACACACACACACCGACAACACACACACACACACACACCGACAACACATACACACACACACACCGACAACACACACACACACACCGACAACACACACACACACACACACACACCGACAACACACACACACACACCGACAACACACACAGACAGCGACAACACACACACACAAACACACCGACAACACACACACACACACCAACAACACACACACACACACACCGACAACACACACACACACACCGACAACACACACACACACACACACACACACACACCGACAACACACACACACACACCGACAACACACACACACACACCGACAACACACACACACACACACCGACAACACACACACACACACACACCGACAACACACACACACACACCGACAACACACACACACACACACACACACACACCGACAACACACACACACACCGACAACACACACACACACAACACACACACACCGACAAAACACACACGCACACACCGACAACACACACACACACACACACCGACAACACACCCACAACACACACACACACACACCGACAACACACACACACCGACAACACACACACACACACACACCGACAACACACACACACACACACCGACAACACACACACACACACACACCGATAACACACACACACCGACAACACACACACACACACACACACCGACAACACACACACACACACACCGACAACACACACACACACACCGACAACACACACACACACACACCGACAACACACACACAACACACACACACCCACACACACACCGACAACACACACACACACACACACACCGACAACACACACACACACACACCGACAACACACACACACACACCGACAACACACACACACACACCGACAACACATAAACACACACACACCGACAACACACACACACACACACTGACAACACACACACATACACACCGACAACACACACACACACACCGACAACACACACACACACACACCGACAACACACACACACACACCGACAACACACACACACACACACACACACACCGACAACACACACACACACCGACAACACACACACACACACACCGACAAAACACACACACACACACACCGACAACACACACACACACCGACAACACACACACACACAACACACACACACACACACACACCGACAACACAAACACACACACACACACACCAACAACACACACACACACACACACACCAACAACACACACACACACACACACACCAACAACACACACACACACACACACACCGACAACAAACACACACACCGACAACACACACACACACAACACACACACACCGACAACACACACACACACACACCGACCACACACACACACAAACACACCGACAACACACACACACACACCGACAACACACACACACACACCGACAACACACACACACACACACACACACTGACAACACACACACACCGACAACACACACACACACACACCGACAACACACACACACCGACAACACACACACACACACACACACACACCGACAACACACACACACACCGACAACACACACACACACAACACCGACAACACACACACACACACTGACAACACACACACACACACACACACCGACAACACACACACACACACACACACCGACAACAAACACACACACCGACAACACACACACACACAACACACACACACCGACCACACACACACACAAACACACCGACAACACACACACACACACCGACAACACACACACACACACCGACAACACACACACACACACCGACAACACACACACACACACACACACACACACACACACACACACACACCGACAACACACACACACCGACAACACACACACACACAAACACCAGCAACACACACACACATACCGACAACACACACACACACACACCGACAACACACACACACACACACCGACAACACACACACACACACACACCGACAACACATACACACACACACACCGACAACACACACACACACACCGACACACACACACACACACACACACACACACCGACAACACACACACACACACCGACAACACACACAGACAGCGACAACACACACACACAAACACACCGACAACACACACACACACACCAACAACACACACACACACACACCGACAACACACACACACACACCGACAACACACACACACACACACACACACACACACACCGACAACACACACACACACACCGACAACACACACACACACACCGACAACACACACACACACACCGACAACACACACACACACACACACCGACAACACACACACACACACCGACAACACACACACACACACACACACCGACAACACACACACACACCGACAACACACACACACACAACACACCGACAAAACACACACGCACACAACGACAACACACACACACACACCGACAACACACCCACAACACACACACACACACCGACAACACACACACACCGACAACACACACACACACACACACCGACAACACACACACACACACACACCGACAACACACACACACACACACACACCGATAACACACACACACCGACAACACACACACACACACACACACACCGACAACACACACACACACACACCGACAACACACACACACACACCGACAACACACACACACCCACACCGACAACACACACACAACACACACACACCCACACACACACCGACAACACACACACACACACACACACCGACAACACACACACACACACACACACCGACAACACACACACACACCGACAACACACACACACACACACCGACAACACACACACACACACCGACAACACACACACACACCGACAACACACACACACACACCGACAACACACACACACACACACCGACAACACATAAACACACACACCGACAACACACACACACACACACCGACAACACACACACACACACACACCGACAACACACACACACACACCGACAACACACACACTCACACACACACACCGACAACACACACACACACAACACACACACACACACCGACAACACACACACACACACACACCGACAAACACACACACGCACACACCGACAACACACACACACACACACCGACAACACACACACACACCGACAACACACACACACACACCGACAACACACACACACACCGACAACACACACACACACACCGACAACACACACACACACACACAAACCGACAACACACACACACACACACCGACAACACACACACACACCGACAACACACACACACACACACCGACAACACATAAACACACACACACCGACAACACACACACACACACACTGACAACACACACACATACACACCGACAACACACACACACACACACAAACCGACAACACACACACACACACACCGACAACACACACACACACCGACAACACACACACACACACACCGACAACACATAAACACACACACACCGACAACACACACACACACACACTGACAACACACACACATACACACCGACAACACACACACACACACACACCGACAACACACACACACACACCGACAACACACACACACACACCGACAACACAGACACACACACACACACACACACACCGACAACACACACACACACCGACAACACACACACACACACACCTACAACACACACACACACACACACCGACAACACACACACACACACCGACAACACACACACACAACACACACACACACACCGACAACACACACACACACACACCGACCACACACACACACAAACACACCGAGAACACACACACACACACCGACAACACACACACACACCGACAACACACACACACACAACACACACACACACACCGACAACACACACACACACACACCGACCACACACACACACAAACACACCGACAACACACACACACACACCGACAACACACACACACACACCCCGACAACACACACACACACACACCGACAACACACACACACACACCGACAACACACACACACTCACACACACCGACAACACACACACACACACCGACAACACACACACACACACACCTACAACACACACACACACACACACCGACAACACACACACACACCGACAACACACACACACACACACACCGACAACACAAACACACACACACACACCGACAACACACACACACACACACACACACACCGACAACACACACACACACACCGACAACACACACACACAACACACACACACACACCGACAACACACACACACACACACCGACCACACACACACACAAACACACCGAGAACACACACACACACACCGACAACACACACACACACAACACACACACACACACCGACAACACACACACACACACACCGACCACACACACACACAAACACACCGACAACACACACACACACACCGACAACACACACACACACACCCCGACAACACACACACACACACACCGACAACACACACACACACACACACACACACACACACCGACAACACACACACACACCGACAACACACACACACACACACCGACAACACACACACACACACCGACAACACACACACACACCGACAACACACACACACACAACACACACACACACACACCGACAACACAAACACACACACACACACACCGACAACACACACACACACACACACCGACAACACACACACACACACACCGACAACACACACACACACACCGACAACACACACACACACAACACACACACACACACACCTACAACACACACACACACACACCGACCACACACACACACACCGACAACACACACACACACCGACAACACACACACACAACACCGACAACACACACACACACACCGACAACACACACACACACACCGACAACACACACACACACACACCTACAACACACACACACACACACACCGACAACACACACACACACCGACAACACACACACACACCGACAACACAAACACACACACACACACCGACAACACACACACACACACACACACACCGACAACACACACACACACACCGACAACACACACACACAACACACACACACACACCGACAACACACACACACACACACCGACCACACACACACACAAACACACCGAGAACACACACACACACACCGACAACACACACACACACAACACACACACACCGACAACACACACACACTCACACACACCGACAACACACAAACACACACACCGACAACACACACACACACAACACACACACACACACCGACAACACACACACACACCGACAACACACACACACCGACAACACACACACACCGACAACACACACACACACACCGACAACACACACACACCGACAACACACACACACACACACCGACAACACACACACACACACCGACAACACACACACACACACCGACAACACATAAACACACACACACCGACAACACACACACAAACACACTGACAACACACACACATACACACCGACAACACACACACACACACACCGACAACACACACACACACACCGACAACACACACACACACACCGACAACACACACACACACACACACACACACCGACAACACACACACACACCGACAACACACACACACACACACCGACAAAACACACACACACACACACCGACAACACACACACACACCGACAACACACACACACACACAACACACACACACACACACCGACAACACAAACACACACACACACACACACCGACAACACACACACACACACACACACCGACAACACACACACACACACACACACCGACAACAAACACACACACCGACAACACACACACACACAACACACACACACCGACAACACACACACACACACCGACCACACACACACACAAACACACCGACAACACACACACACACACACCGACAACACACACACACCGACAACACACACACACACACACACCGACAACACACACACACACACCGACAACACACACACACACAAACACCAGCAACACACACACACATACCGACAACACACACACACACACACCGACAACACACACACACACACACACCGACAACACACACACACACACACACACACCGACAACACACACACACACACCGACAACACACACAGACAGCGACAACACACACACACAAACACACCGACAACACACACACACACACCAACAACACACACACACACACACCGACAACACACACACACACACACCGACAACACACACACACACACACCGACAACACACACACACACACCGACAACACACACACACACACACACACACACACACCGACAACACACACACACACACACCGACAACACACACACACACACCGACAACACACACACACACACACCGACAACACACACACACACACCGACACACACACACACACACACACACACACCGACAACACACACACACACCGACAACACACACACACACAACACACACACACCGACAAAACACACACGCACACACCGACAACACACACACACACACACACCGACAACACACCCACAACACACACACACACACACCGACAACACACACACACCGACAACACACACACACACACACACCGACAACACACACACACACACACCGACAACACACACACACACACACACACACACACACCGACAACACACACACACACACACACCGATAACACACACACACCGACAACACACACACACACACACACACCGACAACACACACACACACACCGACAACACACACACACACACCGACAACACACACACACACACACACACCGACAACACACACACAACACACACACACCCACACACACACCGACAACACACACACACACACACACACCGACAACACACACACACACACACACACCGACAACACACACACACACCGACAACACACACACACACACACACCGACAACACACACACACACACCGACAACACACACACACACACACACACCGATAACACACACACACCGACAACACACACACACACACACACACCGACAACACACACACACACACACCGACAACACACACACACACACCGACAACACACACACACACACACCGACAACACACACACACCCACACACACACCGACAACACACACACACACACACACACCGACAACACACACACACACACACACACCGACAACACACACACACACCGACAACACACACACACACACACACCGACAACACACACACACACACCGACAACACACACACACACCGACAACACACACACACACACACACCGACAACACACACACACACACCGACAACACACACACACACACACACCGATAACACACACACACCGACAACACACACACACACACACACACCGACAACACACACACACACACACCGACAACACACACACACACACCGACAACACACACACACACACACCGACAACACACACACAACACACACACACCCACACACACACCGACAACACACACACACACACACACACCGACAACACACACACACACACACACACCGACAACACACACACACACCGACAACACACACACACACACACACCGACAACACACACACACACACCGACAACACACACACACACACACCGACAAAACACACACGCACACACCGACAACACACACACACACACACCGACAACACACTCACAACACTCACACACACACACACCGACAACACACACACACACCGACAACAAACACACACACACCGACAACACACACACACACACACAAACCGACAACACACACACACACACACCGACAACACACACACACACCGACAACACACACACACACACACCGACAACACATAAACACAAACACAGACAACACACACACACACACACACTGACAACACACACACATACACACCGACAACACACACACACCGACAACACACACACACACACC
>NW_027675367.1:82500-162500 GCF_965601325.2 Salmo salar
GACAACACACACACACACCGACAACACACACACACACACACCGACAACACATAAACACACACACACCGACAACACACACACACACACACTGACAACACACACACATACACACCGACAACACACACACACACACACACACCGACAACACACACACACACACCGACAACACACACACACACACCGACAACACAGACACACACACACACACACACACCGACAACACACACACACACCGACAACACACACACACACACACCTACAACACACACACACACACACACCGACAACACACACACACACACCGACAACACACACACACAACACACACACACACACCGACAACACACACACACACACACCGACCACACACACACACAAACACACCGAGAACACACACACACACACCGACAACACACACACACACACCGACAACACACACACACACAACACACACACACACACCGACAACACACACACACACACACCGACCACACACACACACAAACACACCGACAACACACACACACACACCGACAACACACACACACACACCCCGACAACACACACACACACACACCGACAACACACACACCGACAACACACACACACTCACACACACCGACAACACACACACACACACCGACAACACACACACCTACAACACACACACACACACACACCGACAACACACACACACACCGACAACACACACACACACACACACACCGACAACACAAACACACACACACACACCGACAACACACACACACACACACACACACACCGACAACACACACACACACACCGACAACACACACACACAACACACACACACACACCGACAACACACACACACACACACCGACCACACACACACACAAACACACCGAGAACACACACACACACACCGACAACACACACACACACAACACACACACACACACCGACAACACACACACACACACACCGACCACACACACACACAAACACACCGACAACACACACACACACACCGACAACACACACACACACACCCCGACAACACACACACACACACACCGACAACACACACACACACACACCGACAACACACACACACACACCGACAACACACACACACACCGACAACACACACACACACAACACACACACACACACACCGACAACACAAACACACACACACACACACCGACAACACACACACACACACACCGACAACACACACACACACACCGACAACACACACACACACAACACACACACACACACACACACCTACAACACACACACACACACACCGACCACACACACACACAAACACACCGAGAACACACACACACACACCGACAACACACACACACACCGACAACACACACACACAACACCGACAACACACACACACACACCGACAACACACACACACACACCGACAACACACACACACACACACTGACAACACACACACACACACACACCGACAACACACACACACCGACAACACACACACACTCACACACACCGACAACACACAAACACACACACCGACAACACACACACACACAACACACACACACACACCGACAACACACACACACACCGACAACACACACACACCGACAACACACACACACCGACAACACACACACACACACACACACCGACAACACACACACACCGACAACACACACACACACACACCGACAACACACACACACACACCGACAACACACACACACACACCGACAACACATAAACACACACACACCGACAACACACACACAAACACACTGACAACACACACACATACACACCGACAACACACACACACACACACCGACAAAACACACACACACACACACCGACAACACACACACACACCGACAACACACACACACACACAACACACACACACACACACCGACAACACAAACACACACACACACACACACCGACAACACACACACACACACACACACCGACAACACACACACACACACACACACCGACAACAAACACACACACCGACAACACACACACACACAACACACACACACCGACAACACACACACACACACCGACCACACACACACACAAACACACCGACAACACACACACACACACACACCGACAACACACACACACACACCGACAACACACACACACACACACACCGACAACACACACACACACACCGACAACACACACACACACAAACACCAGCAACACACACACACATACCGACAACACACACACACACACACCGACAACACACACACACACACACACCGACAACACACACACACACACACACACACCGACAACACACACACACACACCGACAACACACACAGACAGCGACAACACACACACACAAACACACCGACAACACACACACACACACCAACAACACACACACACACACACCGACAACACACACACACACACACCGACAACACACACACACACACACCGACAACACACACACACACACCGACAACACACACACACACACACACACACACACACCGACAACACACACACACACACACCGACAACACACACACACACACCGACAACACACACACACACACACCGACAACACACACACACACACCGACAACACACACACACACACACACACACCGACAACACACACACACACCGACAACACACACACACACAACACACACACACCGACAAAACACACACGCACACACCGACAACACACACACACACACACACCGACAACACACCCACAACACACACACACACACACCGACAACACACACACACCGACAACACACACACACACACACACCGACAACACACACACACACACACCGACAACACACACACACACACACACACACACACCGACAACACACACACACACACACACCGATAACACACACACACCGACAACACACACACACACACACACACACCGACAACACACACACACACACACCGACAACACACACACACACACCGACAACACACACACACACACACCGACAACACACACACAACACACACACACCCACACACACACCGACAACACACACACACACACACACACCGACAACACACACACACACACACACACCGACAACACACACACACACCGACAACACACACACACACACACACCAACAACACACACACACACACCGACAACACACACACACACACACACACCGATAACACACACACACCGACAACACACACACACACACACACACCGACAACACACACACACACACACCGACAACACACACACACACACCGACAACACACACACACACACACCGACAACACACACACAACACACACACACCCACACACACACCGACAACACACACACACACACACACACCGACAACACACACACACACACACACACCGACAACACACACACACACCGACAACACACACACACACACCGACAACACACACACACACACCGACAACACACACACACACCGACAACACACACACACACACCGACAACACACACACACACACACCGACAACACACACACACACACCGACAACACACACACACACAACACACACACACACACACACACCTACAACACACACACACACACACCGACCACACACACACACAAACACACCGAGAACACACACACACACACCGACAACACACACACACACCGACAACACACACACACAACACCGACAACACACACACACACACCGACAACACACACACACACACCGACAACACACACACACACACACTGACAACACACACACACACACACACCGACAACACACACACACCGACAACACACACACACTCACACACACCGACAACACACAAACACACACACCGACAACACACACACACACAACACACACACACACACCGACAACACACACACACACCGACAACACACACACACCGACAACACACACACACCGACAACACACACACACACACACACACCGACAACACACACACACCGACAACACACACACACACACACCGACAACACACACACACACACCGACAACACACACACACACACCGACAACACATAAACACACACACACCGACAACACACACACAAACACACTGACAACACACACACATACACACCGACAACACACACACACACACACCGACAAAACACACACACACACACACCGACAACACACACACACACCGACAACACACACACACACACAACACACACACACACACACCGACAACACAAACACACACACACACACACACCGACAACACACACACACACACACACACCGACAACACACACACACACACACACACCGACAACAAACACACACACCGACAACACACACACACACAACACACACACACCGACAACACACACACACACACCGACCACACACACACACAAACACACCGACAACACACACACACACACACACCGACAACACACACACACACACCGACAACACACACACACACACACACCGACAACACACACACACACACCGACAACACACACACACACAAACACCAGCAACACACACACACATACCGACAACACACACACACACACACCGACAACACACACACACACACACACCGACAACACACACACACACACACACACACCGACAACACACACACACACACCGACAACACACACAGACAGCGACAACACACACACACAAACACACCGACAACACACACACACACACCAACAACACACACACACACACACCGACAACACACACACACACACACCGACAACACACACACACACACACCGACAACACACACACACACACCGACAACACACACACACACACACACACACACACACCGACAACACACACACACACACACCGACAACACACACACACACACCGACAACACACACACACACACACCGACAACACACACACACACACCGACAACACACACACACACACACACACACCGACAACACACACACACACCGACAACACACACACACACAACACACACACACCGACAAAACACACACGCACACACCGACAACACACACACACACACACACCGACAACACACCCACAACACACACACACACACACCGACAACACACACACACCGACAACACACACACACCGACAACACACACACACACACACACCGACAACACACACACACACACACCGACAACACACACACACACACACACACACACACCGACAACACACACACACACACACACCGATAACACACACACACCGACAACACACACACACACACACACACACCGACAACACACACACACACACACCGACAACACACACACACACACCGACAACACACACACACACACACCGACAACACACACACAACACACACACACCCACACACACACCGACAACACACACACACACACACACACCGACAACACACACACACACACACACACCGACAACACACACACACACCGACAACACACACACACACACACACCAACAACACACACACACACACCGACAACACACACACACACACACACACCGATAACACACACACACCGACAACACACACACACACACACACACCGACAACACACACACACACACACCGACAACACACACACACACACCGACAACACACACACACACACACCGACAACACACACACAACACACACACACCCACACACACACCGACAACACACACACACACACACACACCGACAACACACACACACACACACACACCGACAACACACACACACACCGACAACACACACACACACACCGACAACACACACACACACACCGACAACACACACACACACCGACAACACACACACACACACCGACAACACACACACACACACCGACAACACATAAACACACACACACCGACAACACACACACACACAACACACACACACACACCGACAACACACACACACACACACCGACAAAACACACACGCACACACCGACAACACACACACACACACACCGACAACACACTCACAACACTCACACACACACACACCGACAACACACACACACACCGACAACAAACACACACACACCGACAACACACACACACACCGACAACACACACACACACACCGACAACACACACACACACACACAAACCGACAACACACACACACACACACCGACAACACACACACACACCGACAACACACACACACACACACCGACAACACATAAACACAAACACAGACAACACACACACACACACACTGACAACACACACACATACACACCGACAACACACACACACACACCGACAACACACACACACACCGACAACACACACACACACACCGACAACACACACACACACACCGACAACACATAAACACACACACACCGACAACACACACACACACAACACACACACACACACCGACAACACACACACACACACACCGACAAAACACACACGCACACACCGACAACACACACACACACACACCGACAACACACTCACAACACTCACACACACACACACCGACAACACACACACACACCGACAACAAACACACACACACCGACAACACACACACACACCGACAACACACACACACACACCGACAACACACACACACACACACAAACCGACAACACACACACACACACACCGACAACACACACACACACCGACAACACACACACACACACACCGACAACACATAAACACAAACACAGACAACACACACACACACACACTGACAACACACACACATACACACCGACAACACACACACACACACACACCGACAACACACACACACCGACAACACACACACACACACCGACAACACACACACACACACACACACACACACACCGACAACACACACACACACCGACAACACACACACACACACCTACAACACAAACACACACACCGACAACACACACACACACACACACACCGACAACACACACACACACACACACCGACAACACACACACACACACCGACAACACACACACACACAACACACACACACACACACCTACAACACACACACACACACACCGACCACACACACACACAAACACACCGAGAACACACACACACACACCGACAACACACACACACACACCGACAACACACACACACACAACACACACACACACACACCGACAACACACACACACACCGACCAAACACACACACAAACACACCGACAACACACACACACACACCGACAACACACACACACACACCCCGACAACACACACACACACACACACCGACAACACACACACACACACACCGACAACACACACACACACACACACACACACACACACACACCGACAACACACACACACACACCGACAACACACACACACACAAACACCAGCAACACACACACACATACCGACAACACACACACACACCGACAACACACACACACACACACCGACAACACACACACACACACACCGACCAAACACACACACAAACACACCGACAACACACACACACACACCGACAACACACACACACACACCCCGACAACACACACACACACACACACCGACAACACACACACACACACACCGACAACACACACACACACCGAAAACACACACACACACACACCGACAACACACACACACACACACCGACAACACATACACACACACACCGACAACACACACACACACACCGACAACACACACACACACAACACACACACACACAAACCGACAACACACACACACACAGCGACAACACACACACACAAACACACCGACAACACACACACACACACCGACAACACACACACACACACTGACAACACACACACACACACACACACACACCGACAACACACACACACACAAACACCAGCAACACACACACACACTGACAACACACACACACACACACCGACAACACACACACACACACACACCGACAACACACACACACACACACACACCGACAACACACACACACACACACACCGACAACACACACACACACACACACTGACAACACACACACACACACACTGACAACACACACACACACCATCAACACAAACACACACACCGACAACACACACACACACACACACACACACACCGACAACACACACACCGACAACACACACACACACCGACAACACACACACACACAACACACACACACACACCGACAACACACACACACACACACACCGACAAAACACACACGCACACACCGACAACACACACACACACACACCGACAACACACCCACAACACACACACACACACACCGACAACACACACACACACACCGACAACACACACACACACACACACACCGACAACACACACACACACCGATAACACACACACACCGACAACACACACACACACACACACACCGACAACACACACACACACCGACAACACACACACACACACCGACAACACACACACACACACACCGACAACACACACACACACACACACCGACAACACACACACACACCGACAACACACACACACACACACCGACAACACACACACACACACACAACGACAACACACACACACACACACCGACAACACACACACACACACACAACACACACACACACACACCGACAACACACACACACACACCGACAACACACACACACACACCGACAACACACACACACCGACAACACACACACACACACCGACAACACACACACACACACCGACAACACACACACACACAACACACACACACACACACCGACAACACAAACACACACACACACACACCGACAACACACACACACACACACACCGACAACACACACACACACACCGACAACACACACACACACACCGACAACACACACACACACAACACACACACACACACCGACAACACACACACACACACACCGACCACACACACACACAAACACACCGACAACACACACACACACACCGACAACACACACACACCCCGACAACACACACACACACACCGACAACACACACACACACACACACACACACACACACACCGACAACACACACACACACACCGACAACACACACACACACAAACACCAGCAACACACACACACATACCGACAACACACACACACACACACACCGACAACACACACACACACACACCGACAACACACACACACACACACCGACAACACACACACACACACCGACAACACACACACACCGACAACACACACACACACACACAAACCGACAACACACACACACACACACTGACAACACACACACATACACACTGACAACACACACACATACACACCGACAACACACACACACACACACCGACAACACACACACACACACCGACAACACACACACACACACCGACAACACACACACACACACACACACACCGACAACACACACACACACCGACAACACACACACACACACACCGACAACACACACACACACACACCGACAACACACACACACACCGACAACACACACACACACAACACACACACACACACACCGACAACACAAACACACACACACACACACCGACAACACACACACACACACACACCGACAACACACACACACACACCGACAACACACACACACACAACACACACACACACACCGACAACACACACACACACACACCGACCACACACACACACAAAGACACCGAGAACACACACACACACACCGACAACACACACACACACACCGACAACACACACACACACAACACACACACACACACCGACAACACACACACACACACACCGACCACACACACACACAAACACACCGACAACACACACACACACACACACCGACAACACACACACACACACCCCGACAACACACACACACACACACACCGACAAAACATACACACACACCGACAACACACACACACACACACACACACACACACACACACCGACAACACACACACACACACCGACAACACACACACACACAAACACCAGCAACACACACACACATACCGACAACACACACACACACACACCGACAACACACACACACACACACCGACAACACACACACACACAACACACACACACACACACCGACAACACACACACACACACAGCGACAACACACACACACAAACACACCGACAACACACACACACACACCGACAACACACACACACACACCGACAACACACACACACACACACACACACACACCGACAACACACACACACCGACAACACACACACACACACCGACAACACACACACACACACACCGACAACACACACACACACCGACAACACACACACACACAACACACACACACACACACCGACAACACAAACACACACACACACACACCGACAACACACACACACACACCGACAACACACACACACACACCGACAACACACACACCGACAACACACACACACACACACCGACAACACACACACACACACACTGACAACACACACACACACCGACAACACACACACACACACACCGACAACACACACACACACACGACAACACACACACACACACACTGACAACACACACACACACCGACAACACACACACACACACACCGACAACACACACACACACACGACAACACACACACACACACACACCGACAACACACACACCGAGAACACACACACACACCGACAACACACACACACACAACACACACACACACACCGACAACACACACACACACACACCGACAAAACACACACACACACACCGACAACACACACACACACACACCGACAACACACACACACACCGACAACACACACACACACACACCGACAACACACACACACACACACACCGACAACACACACACACACACACCGACAACACACACACACACACACAACACACACACACACACACCTACAACACACACACACACACACACACACACACACACCGACAACACACACACACACACCGACAACACACACACACACACCGACAACACACACACACACACACACACACACCGACAACACACACACACACACACCGACAACACACACACACACACACCGACAACACACACACACACACACCGACAAACACACACACACCGACAACACACACACACACAACACACACACACACACACCGACAACACAAACACACACACACACACCGACAACACACACACACACACACACCGACAACACACACACACACACACACCGACAACACACACACACACCGACAACACACAAACACACAACACACACACACACACCGACAACAAACACACACACCGACCACACACACACACAAACACACCGACAACACACACACACACACCGACAACACACACACACACACCCCGACAACACACACACACACCGACAACACACACACACACACCGACAACACACACACACACACACACACACACCGACAACACACACACACACACCGACAACACACACACACACAAACACCAGCAACACACACACACATACCGACAACACACACACACACACAACTTGCAGACTTGTTTACGCTGCTGTGCGTTTTTGTTGCCGATCTTACTTTGATACCTGACGGTTTTTTACTTTTTCATTACCGTATATTTTTACTTTTTCCCTCACTCAACTTTTTTCCTCACTCAACTTTTTTCATTCATCCCCGGAGGTTTTATCTGGACATGGTTCGTCAGGACTTCAAACAGCCGAAGCTAAGTAACATTAACATGATGCCTTCTAATTGCAGTCGTTGTACTTATAATATACAGGAGAACGATCGCCTTACGGCAAGGATAGCTGTGCTGCAAGCCCAGCTTCAGACGCGATCGTTAGGCAAGGGTAATTTCAGTGTAGGAAAGGATGAAACAGCGTCTGTGCCACCAGTAAGTACAGATAGTAACGTTAGTATAAACCCCCTCGCACGGTCCCCGCAGCCGGACATCTTTCTCATGGCTTCTGGAGGGAAACGCTGTAGGAATGCTCAACCGGTGTCGCTTATTCAGCCGACAGAAACTTTCAACCGGTTCTCCCCATTAAGCGAGTCGGAGTCGGAGGCCGAGACTTCTCTGGTCTCTACTCCTCCCGTTGTGGGGTCTGAGACGCCGACGGCTCCCACCATTAGCTCTGACAAATTGAAAACCCTAGTCATTGGCGACTCCATTACCCGCAGTATTAGACTTAAAACTAATCATCCAGCGATCATACACTGTTTACCAGGGGGCAGGGCTACCGACGTTAAGGCTAATCTAAAGACGGTGCTGGCTAAAGCTAAAACTGGCGAGTGTAGAGAGTATAGAGATATTGTTATCCACGTCGGCACCAACGATGTTAGGATGAAACAGTCAGAGGTCACCAAGCGCAACATAGCTTCAGCGTGTAAATCAGCTAGAAAGATGTGTCGGCATCGATTAATTGTCTCTGGCCCCCTCCCAGTTAGGGGGAGTGATGAGCTCTACAGCAGAGTCTCACAACTCAATCGCTGGTTGAAAACTGTTTTCTGCCCCTCCCAAAAGATAGAATTTGTAGATAATTGGCCCTCTTTCTGGGACTCACCCACAAACAGGACCAAGCCTGGCCTGTTGAGGAGTGACGGACTCCATCCTAGCTGGAGGGGTGCTCTCATCTTATCTACGAACATAGACAGGGCTCTAACTCCTCTAGCTCCACAATGAAATAGGGTGCAGGCCAGGCAGCAGGCTGTTAGCCAGCCTGCCAGCTTAGTGGAGTCTGCCACTAGCACAGTCAGTGTAGTCAGCTCAGCTTCCCCTATTGAGACCGTGTCTGTGCCTCGATCTAGGTTGGGCAAAATTAAAAATGGCGGTGTTCGCTTTAGCAATCTCACTAGTATAAAGACCTCCTCCATTCCTGCCATTATTGAAAGAGATTGTGATACCTCACATCTCAAAATTGGGTTACTTAATGTTAGATCCCTCACTTCCAAGGCAGTTATAGTCAATGAACTAATCACTGATAATAATCTTGATGTGATTGGCCTGACTGAAACATGGCTTAAGCCTGATGAATTTACTGTGTTAAATGAGGCCTCACCCCCAGGTTACATTAGTGACCATACCCCCCGTGCATCCGGCAAAGGCGGAGGTGTTGCTAACATTTACGATAGCAAATTTCAATTTACAAAAAAAAAAACAACAATGACGTTTTCGTCTTTTGAGCTTCTAGTCATGAAATCTATGCAGCCTACTCACTCACTTTTTATAGCTACTGTTTATAGGCCTCCTGGGCCATATGCAGTGTTCCTCACTGAGTTCCCTGAATTCCTATCGGATCTTGTAGTCATAGCAGATAATATTCTAATTTTTGGTGACTTTAACATTCACATGGAAAAGTCCACAGACCCACTCCAAAAGGCTTTCGGAGCCATCATCGACTCAGTGGGTTTTGTCCAACATGTCTCTGGACCTACTCACTGCCACAGTCATACTCTGGACCTAGTTTTGTCCCATGGAATAAATGTTGTGGATCTAAATGTTTTTCCTCATAATCCTGGACTATCGGACCACCATTTTATTACGTTTGCAATTGCAACAAATAATCTGCTCAGACCCCAACCAAGGAGCATTAAAAGTCGTGCTATAAATTCTCAGACAACCCAAAGATTCCTTGATGCCCTTCCAGACTGCCTCTGCCTACCCAAGGACGTCAGAGGACAAAAATCAGTTAACCACCTAACCGAGGAACTCAATTTAACCTTGCGCAATACCCTAGATGCAGTTGCACCCCTAAAAACTAAAAACATCTGTCATAAGAAACTAGCTCCCTGGTATACAGAAAATACACGAGCTCTGAAGCAAGCTTCCAGAAAATTGGAACGGAAATGGCGCCACACCAAACTGGAAGTCTTCCGACTAGCTTGGAAAGACAGTACCGTGCAGTATCGAAGAGCCCTTACTGCTGCTCGATCATCCTATTTTTCCAACTTAATTGAGGAAAATAAGAACAATCCGAAATTTCTTTTTGATACTGTCGCAAAGCTAACTAAAAAGCAGCCTTCGCAAATGGAGGATGGCTTTCACTTCAGCAGTAATACATTTATGAACTTCTTTGAGGAAAAGATCATGATCATTAGAAAGCAAATTACAGACTCCTCTTTAAATCTGGGTATTCCTCCAAAGCTCCATTGTCCTGAGTCTGCACAACTCTGCCAGGACCTAGGATCAAGGGAGATACTAAAGTGTTTTAGTACTATATCTCTTGACGCAATGATGAAAATAATCATGGCCTCCAAACCCTCAAGCTGCATACTGGACCCTATTCCAACTAAACTACTGAAAGAGCTGCTTCCTGTGCTTGGCCCTCCTATGTTGAACATAATAAACGGCTCTCTATCCACCGGATGTGTACCAAGCTCACTAAAAGTGGCAGTAATAAAGCCTCTCTTGAAAAAGCCGAATCTTGATCCAGAAATTATAAAAAACTATCGGCCTATATCGAATCTTCCATTCCTCTCCAAAATTTTAGAAAAAGCTGTTGCACAGCAACTGACTGCCTTCCTGAAGACAAACAATGTATACGAAACGCTTCAGTCTGGTTTTAGACCCCATCATAGCACTGAGACTGCACTTGTGAAGGTGGTAAATGACCTTTTAATGACGTCAGACCGAGGCTCTGCATCTGTCCTCGTGCTCCTAGATCTTAGTGCCGCTTTTGATACCATCGATCACCACATTCTTTTGGAGAGATTGGAAACCCAAATTGGTCTACATGGACAAGTTCTGGCCTGGTTTAGATCTTATCTGTCGGAAAGATATCAGTTTGTCTTTGTGAATGGTTTGTCCTCTGACAAATCAATTGTAAATTTCGGTGTTCCTCAAGGTTCCGTTTTAGGACCACTATTGTTTTCACTATATATTTTACCTCTTGGGGATGTCATTCGAAAACATAATGTTAAATTTCACTGCTATGCAGACGACACACAGCTGTACATTTCAATGAAACATGGTGAAGCCCCAAAATTGCCCTCGCTAGAAGCCTGTGTTTCAGACATAAAGAAGTGGATGGCTGCAAACTTTCTACTTTTAAACTCGGACAAAACAGAGATGCTTGTTCTAGGTCCCAAGAAACAAAGAGATCTTCTGTTGAATCTGACAATTAATCTGGATGGTTGTACAGTCGTCTCAAATAAAACTGTGAAGGACCTCGGCGTTACTCTGGACCCTGATCTCTCTTTTGAAGAACATATCAAGACTGTTTCAAGGACAGCTTTTTTCCATCTACGTAACATTGCAAAAATCAGAAATTTTCTGTCCAAAAATGACGCAGAAAAATTAATCCATGCTTTTGTTACTTCTAGGCTGGACTACTGCAATGCTCTACTTTCCGGCTACCCGGATAAAGCACTAAATAAACTTCAGTTAGTGCTAAATACGGCTGCTAGAATCCTGACTAGAACCAAAAAATTTGATCATATTACTCCAGTGTTAGCCTCCCTACACTGGCTTCCTGTTAAGGCAAGGGCTGATTTCAAGGTTTTACTGCTAACCTACAAAGCATTACATGGGCTTGCTCCTACCTATCTTTCCGATTTGGTCCTGCCGTACATACCTACACGTACGCTACGGTCACAAGACGCAGGCCTCCTAATTGTCCCTAGAATTTCTAAGCAAACGGCTGGAGGTAGGGCTTTCTCCTATAGAGCTCCATTTTTATGGAATGGTCTGCCTACCAATGTGAGAGACGCAGACTCAGTCTCAACCTTTAAGTCTTTACTGAAGACTTATCTCTTCAGTAGGTCCTATGATTAAGTATAGTCTGGCCCAGGAGTGTGAAGGTGAACGGAAAGGCTGGAGCAACGAACCGCCCTTGCTGTCTCTGCCTTGCCGGTTCCCCTCTTTCCACTGGGATTCTCTGCCTCTAACCCTTTTACAGAGGCTGAGTCACTGGCCTACTGGTGTTCTTCCATGCCGTCCATGGGAGGGGTGCGTCACTTGAGTGGGTTGAGTCACTGACGTGGTCTTCCTGTCTGGGTTGGCGCCCCCCCCCCCCCCTTGGGTTGTGCCATGGCGGAGATCGTTGTGGGCTATACTCGGCCTTGTCTTAGGACGGTAAGTTGGTGGTTGGAGACATCCCTCTAGTGGTGTGGGGGCTGTGCTTTGGCAAAGTGGGTGGGGTTATATCCTGCCTGTTTGGCCCTGTCCGGGGGTATCATCGGATGGGGCCACAGTGTCTTCTGATCCCTCCTGTCTCAGCCTCCAGTATTTATGCTGCAGTAGTTTATGTGTCGGGGGGCTAGGGTCAGTCTGTTACATCTGGAGTATTTCTCTTGTCTTATCCGGTGTCCTGTGTGTATTTAAATATGCTCTCTCTAATTCTCTCTTTCTCTCTTTCTGTCTTTCTCTCGGAGGACCTGAGCCCTAGGACCATGCCTCAGGACTACCTGGTATGATGACTCCTTGCTGTCCCCAGTCCACCTGGCCGTGCTGCTGCTCCAGTTTCAACTGTTCTGCCTGCGGCTATGGAACCCTGACCTGTTCACCGGACGTGCTTGTTGCACCCTCGACAACTACTATGATTATTATTATTTGACCATGCTGGTCATTTATGAACATTTTAACATTTTAACATTTTGACCATGTTCTGTTTTAATATCCACCCTGCACAGCCAGAAGAGGACTGGCCACCCCTCATAGCCTGGTTCCTCTCTAGGTTTCTTCCTAGGTTTTTGGCCTTTCTAGGGAGTTTTTCCTAGGGAGTTTTTCCTAGCCACCGTGCTTCTTTCACATGCTTTGCTTGCTGTTTGGGGTTTTAGGCTGGGTTTCTGTACAGCACTTTGAGAATATCAGCTGATGTACGAAGGGCTATATAAAAATAAATTTGATTTGATTTGATTTGACACACACACACACCGACAACACACACACACACACACCGACAACACACACACACACACACACACCGACAACACATACACACACACACACCGACAACACACACACACACACCGACAACACACACACACACAACACACACACACACACACCGACAACACACACACACAGCGACAACACACACACACAAACACACCGACAACACACACACACCGACAACACACACACACACACCGACAACACACACACACACACCGACAACACACACACACACACACACACACACACACACACCGACAACACACACACACACACCGACAACACACACACACACACCGACAACACACACACACACAAACACCAGCAACACACACACACACTGACAACACACACACACACACACCGACAACACACACACACACACCGACAACACACACACACACACACACCGACAACACACACACACACACACACCGACAACACACACACACACACACACTGACAACACACACACACACACACACTGACAACACACACACACACACACCGACAAATCACACACACACACACCGACAACACACACACACACACCGACAACACACACACACCGACAACACACACACACACACCGACAACACACACACACACGGACAACACACACACACACAACACACACACACCGACAACACACACACACACACACACCGACAAAACACACACGCACACACCGACAACACACACACACACACACACCGACAACACACCCACAACACACACACACACACACCGACAACACACACACACCGACAACACACACACACACACCGACAACACACACACACACACACCGACAACACACACACACACACCGACAACACACACACACACACCGATAACACACACACACCGACAACACACACACACACACACACCGACAACACACACACACACACCGACAACACACACACACACACACCGACAACACACACACACACACCGACAACACACACACACACACACACCGACAACACACACACACACCGACAACACACACACACACACACACCGACAACACACACACACACCGACAACACACACACACACACACACCGACAACACACACACACACACACCGACAACACACACACACACACACACAACACACACACACACCGACAACACACACACACACCGACAACACACACACACACACCGACAACACACACACACACACACCGACAACACATAAACACACACACAACCGACAACACACACACACACACACACTGACAACACACACACATACACACCGACAACACACACACACACACACACCGACAACACACACACACACACCGACAACACACACACACACACACACACACACCGACAACACACACACACACACACACCGACAACACACACACACCGACAACACACACACACACTCACACACACACACCGACAACACACACACACACCGACAACACACACACACACACCGACAACACACACACACACACACAAACCGACAACACACACACACACACACCGACAACACACACACACACACCGACAACACACACACACCGACAACACACACACACACACACACACACACACACACCGACAACACACACACACACACACACACACACCGACAACACACACACACACACACCGACAACACACACACACACACACAGAAAACACACACACACACCGACAACACACACACACACACAGACAACACACACACACACCGACAACACACACACACACACCGACAACACACACACACACACACAAACCGACAACACACACACCGACAACACACACACACACACACACACACACCGACAACACACACACACACACACACACCGACAACACACACACACACACACCGACAACACACACACACACACACACACCGACAACACACACACACACACACCGACAACACACACACACACACACACCGACAACACACACACACACACACAGACAACACACACACACACACCGACAACACACACACACACACCGACAACACACACACACACAACACACACACACACACCGACAACACACACACACACACCGACAACACACACACACACACACCGACAACACACACACACACACACCGACAACACACACACACACAACACACACACACACACCGACAAAACACACACACACACCGACAACACACACACACACAAACACACCGACAACACACACACACACACACACCGACAACACACACACACTGACAACACACCCACACACACCGACAACACACACACACACACACACACACACACACACCGCCAACACACACACACACACACACACCGACAACACACACACACACACCGACAACACACACACACACACACCGACAACACACACACACACACACTGACAACACACACACACACACACACACTGACAACACACACACACACACCGACAACACACACACACACACCGACAACACACACACACACACCGACAACACACACACACCGACAACACACACACACACACACACCGACAACACACACACACACGCCGACAACACACACACAAACAACACCGACAACACACACACACACACCGACAACACACACACACACACACACACACACACACCGACAACACACACACACACACCGACAACACACACACACACACCGACAACACACACACACACACACACACACACACACACCGACAACACACACACACACACCGACAACACACACACACACAAACACCAGCAACACACCGACAACACACACACACACCGACAACACACACACACCGACAACACACACACACACACACACCGACAACACACACACACACACACACCGACAACACACACACACACACACACCGACAACACATAAACACACACACACCGACAACACACACACACACACACTGACAACACACACACATACACACCGACAACACACACACACACACACACCGACAACACACACACACACACCGACAACACACACACACACACACACACACCGACAACACACACACACACACACACCGACAACACACACACACCGACAACACACACACACACTCACACACACACACCGACAACACACACACACACCGACAACACACACACACACACCGACAACACACACACACACACACAAACCGACAACACACACACACACACACCGACAACACACACACACACACCGACAACACACACACACACACCGACAACACACACACACACACACCGACAACACATAACACACACACACCGACAACACACACACACACACCGACAACACACACACACCGACAACACACACACACACACACACACACACACACACCGACAACACACACACACACCGACAACACACACACACACACACCGACAACACACACACACACACACCGACAACACACACACACACACACCGACAACACACACACACCGACAACACACACACACACTCATACACACACACCGACAACACACACACACACACCGACAACACACACACACACACAGACAACACACACACACACCGACAACACACACACACACACACAAACCGACAACACACACACCGACAACACACACACACACACACACACACACCGACAACACACACACACACACACACACCGACAACACACACACACACACACCGACAACACACACACACACACACACCGACAACACACACACACACACACACACCGACAACACACACACAACACACACACACACACACCGACAACACACACACACCGACAACACACACACACACACCGACAACACACACACACACACACCGACAACACACACACACACACCGACAACACACACACACACACACACCGATAACACACACACACCGACAACACACACACACACACACACCGACAACACACACACACACACCGACAACACACACACACACACACCGACAACACACACACACACACCGACAACACACACACACACACACACCGACAACACACACACACACACACCGACAACACACACACACACACACACCGACAACACACACACACACCGACAACACACACACACACACACACCGACAACACACACACACACACACCGACAACACACACACACACACACACAACACACACACACACCGACAACACACACACACACCGACAACACACACACACACACCGACAACACACACACACACACACCGACAACACATAAACACACACACAACCGACAACACACACACACACACACACACAGACAACACACACACATACACACCGACAACACACACACACACACACACCGACAACACACACACACACACCGACAACACACACACACACACACACACACCGACAACACACACACACACACACACCGACAACACACACACACCGACAACACACACACACACTCACACACACACACCGACAACACACACACACACCGACAACACACACACACACACCGACAACACACACACACACACACAAACCGACAACACACACACACACACACCGACAACACACACACACACACCGACAACACACACACACCGACAACACACACACACACACACACACACACACCGACAACACACACACACACCGACAACACACACACACACACACCGACAACACACACACACACACCGACAACACACACACACACACACAGAAAACACACACACACACCGACAACACACACACACACACAGACAACACACACACACACCGACAACACACACACACACACCGACAACACACACACACACACACAAACCGACAACACACACACCGACAACACACACACACACACACACACACACCGACAACACACACACACACACACACACCGACAACACACACACACACACACCGACAACACACACACACACACACACACCGACAACACACACACACACACACCGACAACACACACACACACACACACCGACAACACACACACACACACACAGACAACACACACACACACACCGACAACACACACACACACACCGACAACACACACACACACAACACACACACACACACCGACAACACACACACACACACCGACAACACACACACACACACACCGACAACACACACACACACAACACACACACACACACCGACAAAACACACACACACACCGACAACACACACACACACAAACACACCGACAACACACACACACACACACACACCGACAACACACACACACTGACAACACACCCACACACACCGACAACACACACACACACACACACACACACACACCGCCAACACACACACACACACACACACCGACAACACACACACACACACCGACAACACACACACACACACACCGACAACACACACACACACACACTGACAACACACACACACACACACACACTGACAACACACACACACACACCGACAACACACACACACACACCGACAACACACACACACACACCGACAACACACACACACCGACAACACACACACACACACACACCGACAACACACACACACACGCCGACAACACACACACAAACAACACCGACAACACACACACACACACCGACAACACACACACACACACACACACACACACACACCGACAACACACACACACACACCGACAACACACACACACACACCGACAACACACACACACACACACACACACACACACACACACCGACAACACACACACACACACCGACAACACACACACACACAAACACCAGCAACACACCGACAACACACACACACACCGACAACACACACACACCGACAACACACACACACACACACACCGACAACACACACACACACACACACACCGACAACACATAAACACACACACACCGACAACACACACACACACACACTGACAACACACACACATACACACCGACAACACACACACACACACACACCGACAACACACACACACACACCGACAACACACACACACACACACACACACCGACAACACACACACACACACACACCGACAACACACACACACCGACAACACACACACACACTCACACACACACACCGACAACACACACACACACCGACAACACACACACACACACCGACAACACACACACACACACACAAACCGACAACACACACACACACACACCGACAACACACACACACACACACCGACAACACACACACACACACCGACAACACACACACACACACACCGACAACACATAAACACACACACACCGACAACACACACACACACACCGACAACACACACACACCGACAACACACACACACACACACACACACACACACCGACAACACACACACACACCGACAACACACACACACACACACCGACAACACACACACACACACACCGACAACACACACACACACACACCGACAACACACACACACCGACAACACACACACACACTCATACACACACACCGACAACACACACACACACCGACAACACACACACACACACAGACAACACACACACACACCGACAACACACACACACACACCGACAACACACACACACACACACACACACACCGACAACACACACACACACACCGACAACACACACACACACACACCGACAACACACACACACACACACACACCGACAACACACACACACACACACACACCGACAACACACACACACACACCGACAACACACACACACCGACAACACACACACACCGACAACACACACACACACACACCGACAACACACACACACACACACACCGACAACACACACACACACACACACACCGACAACACACACACACACACCGACAACACACACACACCGACAACACACACACACACCGACAACACACACACACACACACCGACAACACACACACACACCGACAACACACACACACACTCATACACACACACCGACAACACACACACACACCGACAACACACACACACACACCGACAACACACACACACACACACCGACAACACACACACACACACACAAACCGACAACACACACACCGACAACACACACACACACACACACACACACCGACAACACACACACACACACACCGACAACACACACACACACACACCGACAACACACACACACACACACACACCGACAACACACACACACACACACACACCGACAACACACACACACACACACACCGACAACACACACACACACACACACCGACAACACACACACACACACACACCGACAACACACACACACACAACACACACACACACACCGACAACACACACACACACAAACACACCGACAACACACACACACACACACACACCGACAACACACACACACACACACACACCGACAACACACACACACACACACACCGACAACACACACACACACACACACACCGACAACACACACACACACACCGACAACACACACACACACACACACCGACAACACACACACACACACACAGACAACACACACACACACACCGACAACACACACACACACACCGACAACACACACACACACAACACACACACACACACCGACAACACACACACACACACCGACAACACACACACACACACACCGACAACACACACACACACAACACACACACACACACCGACAAAACACACACACACACCGACAACACACACACACACAAACACACCGACAACACACACACACACACACACACCGACAACACACACACACTGACAACACACCCACACACACCGACAACACACACACACACACACACACACACACACCGCCAACACACACACACACACACACACCGACAACACACACACACACACCGACAACACACACACACACACACCGACAACACACACACACACACACACTGACAACACACACACACACACACACACTGACAACACACACACACACACCGACAACACACACACACACACCGACAACACACACACACACACCGACAACACACACACACCGACAACACACACACACACACACACCGACAACACACACACACACGCCGACAACACACACACAAACAACACCGACAACACACACACACACACCGACAACACACACACACACACACACACACACACACACCGACAACACACACACACACACCGACAACACACACACACACACCGACAACCACACACACACACACACACACACACACACACACACCGACAACACACACACACACACCGACAACACACACACACACAAACACCAGCAACACACCGACAACACACACACACACCGACAACACACACACACCGACAACACACACACACACACACACCGACAACACACACACACACACACACACCGACAACACATAAACACACACACACCGACAACACACACACACACACACTGACAACACACACACATACACACCGACAACACACACACACACACACACCGACAACACACACACACACACCGACAACACACACACACACACACACACACCGACAACACACACACACACACACACCGACAACACACACACACCGACAACACACACACACACTCACACACACACACCGACAACACACACACACACCGACAACACACACACACACACCGACAACACACACACACACACACAAACCGACAACACACACACACACACACCGACAACACACACACACACACACCGACAACACACACACACACACCGACAACACACACACACACACACCGACAACACATAAACACACACACACCGACAACACACACACACACACCGACAACACACACACACCGACAACACACACACACACACACACACACACACACCGACAACACACACACACACCGACAACACACACACACACACACCGACAACACACACACACACACACCGACAACACACACACACACACACCGACAACACACACACACCGACAACACACACACACACTCATACACACACACCGACAACACACACACACACCGACAACACACACACACACACAGACAACACACACACACACCGACAACACACACACACACACCGACAACACACACACACACACACACACACACCGACAACACACACACACACACCGACAACACACACACACACACACCGACAACACACACACACACACACACACCGACAACACACACACACACACACACACCGACAACACACACACACACACCGACAACACACACACACCGACAACACACACACACCGACAACACACACACACACACACCGACAACACACACACACACACACACCGACAACACACACACACACACACACACCGACAACACACACACACACACCGACAACACACACACACCGACAACACACACACACACCGACAACACACACACACACACACCGACAACACACACACACACCGACAACACACACACACACTCATACACACACACCGACAACACACACACACACCGACAACACACACACACACACCGACAACACACACACACACACACCGACAACACACACACACACACACAAACCGACAACACACACACCGACAACACACACACACACACACACACACACCGACAACACACACACACACACACCGACAACACACACACACACACACCGACAACACACACACACACACACACACACCGACAACACACACACACACACACACACCGACAACACACACACACACACACACCGACAACACACACACACACACACACCGACAACACACACACACACACACACCGACAACACACACACACACAACACACACACACACACCGACAACACACACACACACACCGACAACACACACACACACACACCGACAACACACACACACACACACCGACAACACACACACACACCGACAACACACACACACACTCATACACACACACCGACAACACACACACACACCGACAACACACACACACACACAGACAACACACACACACACCGACAACACACACACACACACACCGACAACACACACACACACACACAAACCGACAACACACACACCGACAACACACACACACACACACACACACACCGACAACACACACACACACACACCGACAACACACACACACACACACCGACAACACACACACACACACACACACCGACAACACACACACACACACACAGACAACACACACACACACACACCGACAACACACACACACACACACACCGACAACACACACACACACACACACCGACAACACACACACACACACACACCGACAACACACACACACACAACACACACACACACACCGACAACACACACACACACACACCGACAACACACACACACACACACCGACAACACACACACACACAACACACACACACACACCGACAAAACACACACACACACCGACAACACACACACACACAAACACACCGACAACACACACACACACACACACCGACAACACACACACACTGACAACACACCCACACACACCGACAACACACACACACACACACACACACACACACACCGCCAACACACACACACACACACACACCGCCAACACACACACACACACACACACCGACAACACACACACACACTGACAACACACACACACACACCGACAACACACACACACACACCGACAACACACACACACACACCGACAACACACACACACACACACACACACCGACAACACACACACACCGACAACACACACACACACACACCGACAACACACACACACACCCCGACAACACACACACAAACAACACCGACAACACACACACACACACCGACAACACACACACACACACACACACACACCGACAACACACACACACACACCGACAACACACACACACACACCGACAACACACACACACACACACACACACACACACCGACAACACACACACACACAAACACCAGCAACACACACACACACACACCGACAACACACACACACACACACCGACAACACACACACACACACACCGACAACACACACACACACACACACCGACAACACACACACACACACACCGACAACACACACACACACACACCTACAACACACACACACACCGACAACACACACACAACGACAACACACACACACACACACCGACAACACACACACACAACACACACACACACAACACACACACACACACCGACAACACACACACACACACCGACAACACACACACACACACCGACAACACACACACACCGACAACACACACACACACACACCGACAACACACACACACACACCGACAACACACACACACACACACACACACACACCGACAACACACACACACACACACCGACAACACACTCCCTCCTGAATCCCCCCCCCCCCCCCACCCCCCTCCCTCTCTGCGGATGACTTCGTCAACCATTTTTAAAAGAAGGTTGACGACATCCGATCCTCGTTTGCTAAGTCAAACGACACCGCTGGTCCTGCTCACACTGCCCTACCCTGTTCTTTTACCTCTTTCTCCCCTCTCTCACCAGATGAAATCTCGCGTCTTGTGACGGCGGCCGGCCGCCCAACAACCTGCCCGCTTGACCCTATCCTCTCTTCTCCAGACCATTTCCGGAGACCTTCTCCCTTACCTCACCTCGCTCATCAACTCATCCTTGACCGCTGGCTACGTCCCTTCCGTCTTCAAGAGAGCGAGAGTTGCACCCCTTCTGAAAAAACCTACACTTGATCCCTTCGATGTCAACAACTACAGACCAGTATCTTTTCTTTCTTTTCTCTCCAAAACTCTTGAACGTGCCATCCTTGGCCAGCTCTCCTGCTATCTCTCTCAGAATGACCTTCTTGATCCAAATCAGTCAGGTTTCAAGACTGGTCATTCAACTGAGACTGCTCTTCTCTGTGTCACGGAGGCTCTCCGCACTGCTAAAGCTAACTCTCTCTCCTCTGCTCTCATCCTTCTAGACCTATCTGCTGCCTTTGATACTGTGAACCATCAGATCCTCCTCTCCACCCTCTCCGAGTTGGGCATCTCCGGCGCGGCCCACGCTTGGATTGCGTCCTACCTGACAGGTCGCTCCTACCAGGAGTGACAGTACAGGAGCCGATGTGGTGAGAGATTCATTCAACCAGTGTTGTTAAATATGAACATAAAAGCAATATTGTGCATTGTGCATTTAGTTGGTTTTATTGTTTTATTCTGTTAACCTCTTGGGGCTAGGTGGGACGCTAGCGTGCCACCCGTGGTGCACTCCATCAACAGCAGGTGCATTTCAAGAGCGGCAAATTTGAATCCAAATAAATGTCAAAATTCAAATTTTTCAAAAATACAACTATGTTACACCATTTGAAAGATAAACATCTCCTTAATCTAACCACGTTTTACGATTTCAAAAAGGTTTTACGGCGAAAGCATAAATTTAGAGTATGTTAGGACAGTACATTTACAAGAGTTGTGTGTAATGTTTTGTCAAGTCAAAGACAGGGTCACCAAAACCATAAAACCAGCTAAAATGATACACTAACCTTTTACAATCTCCATCAGATGACACTCCTAGGACATTATGTTAGACAATGCATGCATTTTTAGTTCTATCAAGTTGATATTTATATCCAAAAACAGCGTTTTACTATGGCATTGATGTTGAGGAAATCGTTTCCCTCCAATAACCGGCAGTCAAGTCAGCGTCACAAATTAAATAATTAAAATTAGAAAACATTGGTAAAATATTATATTGTCATTTAAAGAATTATAGATTTACATCTTTTGAACGCAATCAACTTGCCAGATTTAAAAATAACCTTACTGGGAAATCACACTTTGCAATAATCTGAGCACTGTGCCCAGAAAAATACGCGTTGCGATACAGACTAGACGTCATGTTGGGGAGATCTAAAATCGAAAATACTATGTAAATAATCCATTACCTTTGATTCTCTTCATCAGATGTCACTTCCAGGTATCACAGGTCCATAACGAATGTAGTTTTGTTCAAAAAAGCTCATCATTTATGTCCAAAAATCTCCGTCTCGTTAGCACATGATGTAAGCCAGCCGGACTTCTCGTCATGAACGAGGGGAAAAAATATATTTCCGTTCGTTCAAACATGTCAAACGTTGTATAGCATAAATCATTAGGGCCTTTTTTAACCAGAACATGAATAATATTCAAGGTGGACGAATGCATACTCTTTTATAACGTATTGGAACGAGGGTACCCAACATGAAGTAGCGCGCCAGGTGTCTAATGGGACATCATCGTTCCATGGCTCTTGTTCGGTCAGATCTCCCTCCAGAAGACTCAAAACACTTTGTAAAGGCTGGTGACATCTAGTGGAAGCAATAGGAAGTGCCAAAATATTCCTAAACCCCTGTGTTTTTCAATGGGATAGGTTTAAAGTCAATACAACACATCAGGTATCCACTTCCTGTCAGAAAATGTCTCAGGGTTTTGCCTGCCAAATGAGTTCTGTTATACTCACAGACACCATTCAAACAGTTTTGGAAACTTTAGAGTGTTTTCTATCCATATATAATAAGTATATGCATATTGTAGTTACTGGGTAGGATTAGTAACCAGATTAAATCGGGTACATTTTTTTTATCCAGACGTGCAAATGCTGCCCCCTAGACCCAACAGGTTAAGCTAAAGTGTACTGATAACTAGCTAGCTAACGTTAGCTGACGTTATTATTCGTTTCCCAGAGCCGTGTGCTGTTCAATTTAGAGCCTAATGTTAGCTCGCTAACATTGAAAATGGTTAGTTAGCTCCCAGCACTGTGGCATTGTTGCCACTGTTTATTGTTTAACTAGCTAACTTTGGCTGGCTGGCTCGTTAACTAACGTGACATGTACAACACATGTTGAATATGACCGGTGTCAGTAAACGTCTCCAAAAAAGCCTAATGAAATTGTTAGGGTTTGACCAACTATTTGAGTGCATATCCTATATAATATAACAATTTGTTTGCATAACCTATATAATATAACACAGATGCTATAATAATGAGTATATAAACTATAGATAATTGAGTACAGCTATATGTTAACCTCTCCCCAAACCCCACGCCTAACCTTAACCTTTACCATTACCCTAACCAGGGTTCTAAGCCTAATCTCACCCCTGACCTTAACATCTCTCTAAACCCCACGCCTAACCTTAACCTGTTGGGGCTAGGGGGCAGTATTTTCACGGCTGGATAAAAAAACGTACCCGATTTAATCTGGTTACTAATCCTACCCAGTAACTACAATATGCATATACTTATTATATATGGATAGAAAACATCCTAAGATCATAAATAGACTAAAATGAGTTCTAAAATGCCTTTTTCTGGGTGACAGTACAGGAGCCGATGTGGTGAGAGATCCTCTTGAGGTCGAATTGTGCTTCTAACCCTAACGTTTCTCTCACTGTCACCCAAAAGCACTCAACATTTTGGGGCAGGCTTCATTTGGGCTTAGTTTTTCTCACGGTCGTTTTGCTCAGAACGAGCGAGCTACGGTCAAGCGGGGCATCTCGTTGAACTCGTCTCAGCCTAGAGATAATGGTAATGCCATTGAAGGCTCTGTGTGTCTTTTAGCACCGCATTCTGTCACTCCATCCTTGCTGTGTGTGTGTGTGTGTGTGTGTGTGTGTGTGTGTGTGTGTGTGTGTGTGTGTGTGTGTGTGTGTGTGTGTGTGTGTGTTTGTGTGTGAGAGCTTTTCTTTGACATCTGATCGGATAAATGACTGATTTACAGTTCATGAGGGTTACCTAGTCAAACATATGAAGTTTTGGAAAGATGTGACTTTTCTAACCCTTCAAAACAGCTACTCTGACCCCTATTTAAGGCACTTCCGGTTGTCACAGGAAGCGTATACTCGACACACGTTGTCTTTGGGGTAGGCATAAACAGAATCCTGAATATGAAGTCTCTACCTTAAGAATTGACTGAATTACACAGGGTTGAGTTGCGTGATTTTCACATTCTGCAGTTTGTTTATATTACAATAGCTTTAGGGTGATTTTAATAACTTCCAGTTGCTCCAGGAAGCTTAGAATCGACACAGGTAGACCTCACAGTAGCCTGATGGATTGTTATAGAAGACAGGTTCATAAGGCATTCATAACCCACATAGGCTTCAGGTTGAATTTAGGAGAATAGTCAATGTATTCCTATGGGGAGAGAAGTCATTGCAAACTGTTTGATCTAAACACCTTCATTAAACTATGAAAGGTTAATGCCACAGGGTCAAGGTTAGGCTTGCACGAATCGGGAGGACCTCAGGAACGCTCCTGAGGTCGATTTGTGCTTCTAACCCTAACGGTTCTCTCACTGTCACCCAAAAGCACTCAACATTTTGGGGCAGGCTTCATTTGGGCCTAGTTTTTCTCACGGTCGTTGCCCTCAGACCGAGCGAGTTACGGTCAAGCGGGGCATCTCGTTGAACTCGTCTCAGCCTAGAGATAATGGTAATGCCATTGCAGGCTCTGTGTGTCTTTAACTGTGTCTGTGTCTGTGGTTGTATACTATTTTCTATTGGTTTATAATGTTTGGTGTTTGATAGCTGTCTGTTGGCTTCATACATGTATTGATGTTTATCCAATATTACTATTTTGAACCTTTATCTGCTGGTTTGATGATTATGTGTGAGTTATTTTTAAGTTGTTGTATTGCCTGTCTTTCTACGTGTGTGAGTTTATCATCCCTATCCGTGTGAATCTGGTGGTTGTGAAGTGTGTTCTTGTCTATTCTGATTAGTCTCCTGATTCTACCATCTATCTGGGAGGTTTTAGGTTCCCAGGTAGATGGTAAGGTAAATGGTTGGTGGTTGTCGTCTGTGCTATAGTCAAAGTAGTCCAACAGTTTAAGTCTTCTATGATATTTGTGAGTGTCCCTTTGAAGTTCCTCCCAATCAAATTTGTTTGGGCGAGGGATGAATGTCAACCCTCTCTCCAGGAGCTTTACCTGTGCTGCTGTGGGTATGAAGGATTTGGAAAGATTCATGATATTAGATGTTGACTGGTCCGCTGCTCCCCCTGGTGGAGGATCTGCACCGGTTATTCGGGAAGGAAAGAGATTGAAAGAAAGATTATTTCTATCCAGACTGTGGCTTGTGGTTAATGTAAATTGAACTGTAAATTTAACTGTCTGCACCAATGTTGAAAGATGAGGTCTGCTGTGGTGGATGTCCAGTGTATGAGATCTGTTGTTATGTGAAATGTATCTTGTGGAATCTCTAATAGGGTTGGGAAGTTAGTGGTAATGTAAGCATTGATGAGCTTAAGGTTTCTCTTCTGCTGTGAAGTAAGAAGAGGTGAATGGCTGATGACAGGAATGTATATTGTTGCGTTTGGAAATGTTTTCTTTGCCTCCTTGTGCATACCTGACAACTGTTTTAATGATGTTTGGAATGGGTCGTGATCCTTGTTGTTCAAACCCACCGAGATAACAACAGTCGCCGTGTCTGTATGTATGGGGGTTTTCTCCAGTACCTTTGTGAAATGATAGAATGTTGCCCCTGGATAACTGTCGACTTGGATGTTGGGGTTATTGAATGGTGGGATCCGGTTGAGGTTTGAGTCTCCTATGATGAGTTTTGGTGTGTGTCCTTCAATGTTCCAATCTGTCACCTTATAATTCGGCCTAGCTTTGTGATAGAAGGGTTTTTGGGGAGGGTGTGTGGGTTTGGGCTGTGGTTGGAGTTGAAGATGGGGTTGTGGTGGGGATAGGGTTAGGGTTAGGGTTTAGGGGTTAGGGGTAGGGGTTAGGTTTTGAATATAATTGTGTTTCATATCAGCTAGCTTGTTTTACGGTGCGCAGGCCTATCTGTTGTTCATCCCTCTCCTTCTGATGATGTTATTATATTTAGGTGTAGTACTTAAAATTGCCTGTAGATGTCCTCCTAAGATCATAAATAGACTAAAATGAGTTCTAAAATGCCTTTTTCTGGGTGACTGTACAGGAGCCGATGTGGTGAGAGATTCATTACACCAGTGTTGTTAAATATGAACATAAAAGCAATATTGTGCATTTAGTTGGTTTTATTGTTTTATTCTGTTAACCTCTATGGGCTAGGTGGGACGCTAGCGTGCCACCCGTGGTGCACTCCATCAACAGCAGGTGCATTTCAAGAGCGGCAAATTTGAATCCAAATAAATGTCAAAATTCAAATTTTTCAAACATACAACTATTTTACACCCTTTGAAAGATAAACATCTCCTTAATCTAACCACGTTTTACGATTTCAAAAAGGTTTTACGGCGAAAGCATAAATTTAGAGTATGTTAGGACAGTACATTTACAAGAGTTGTGTGTAATGTTTTGTCAATTCAAAGACAGGGTCACCAAAACCATAAAACCAGCTAAAATGATGCACTAACCTTTTACAATCTCCATCAGATGACACTCCTAGGACATTATGTTAGACAATGCATGCATTTTTAGTTCTATCAAGTTCATATTTATATCCAAAAACAGCGTTTTACTATGGCATTGATGTTGAGGAAATCGTTTCCCTCCAATAACCGGCAGTCAAGTCAGCGTCACAAATTAAATAATTAAAATTAGAAAACATTGGTAAAATATTATATTGTCATTTAAAGAATTATAGATTTACATCTCTTGAACGCAATCAACTTGCCAGATTTAAAAATAACCTTACTGGGAAATCACACTTTGCAATAATCTGAGCACTGCGCCCAGAAAAATACGCGTTGCGATACAGACTAGACGTCATGTTGGGGAGATCTAAAATCGAAAATACTATGTAAATAATCCATTACCTTTGATTCTCTTCATCAGATGTCACTTCCAGGTATCACAGGTCCATAACGAATGTAGTTTTGTTCAAAAAAGCTCATCATTTATGTCCAAAAATCTCCGTCTTGTTAGCACATGATCTAAGCCAGCCGGACTTCTCGTCATGAACGAGGGGAAAAAATATATTTCCGTTCGTTCAAACATGTCAAACGTTGTATAGCATAAATCATTAGGGCCTTTTTTAACCAGAACATGAATAATATTCAAGGTGGACGAATGCATACTCTTTTATAACGTATTGGAACGAGGGTACCCAACATGAACTCGCGCGCCAGGTGTCTAATGGGACATCATCGTTCCATGGCTCTTGTTCGGTCAGATCTCCCTCCAGAAGACTCAAAACACTTTGTAAAGGCTGGTGACATCTAGTGGAAGCAATAGGAAGTGCCAAAATATTCCTCAGCCCCTGTGTTTTTCAATGGGATAGGTTTAAAGGTAATACAACACATCAGGTATCCACTTCCTGTCAGAAAATGTCTCAGGGTTTTGCCTGCCAAATGAGTTCTGTTATAAAAAATTTGAATTTTGACATTTATTTGGATTCAAATTTGCCGCTCTTGAAATGCACCTGCTGTTGATGGAGTGCACCACGGGTGGCACGCTAGCGTCCCACCTAGCCCATAGAGGTTAAGGTTAGGCGTGGGGTTTGGGGAGAGGTTAAGGTTAGGCGTGGGGTTTGGGGAGAGGTTAAGGTTAGGCGTGGGGTTTGGGGAGATGTTAACCTGTTGGGGCTCGGGGGCAGTATTGAGACATTTTGAAAAAAATATGTGCCCATTTTTAACTGCCTCCTACACCAACTCAGAAGCTAGGATATGCATATTATTAACACATTCGGATAGAAAACACTCTGAATTTTCTAAAACTGTTTGAATGGTGTCTGTAAGTATAACAAAACTCATATTGCAGGCAAAAACCTGTGAAAAATAGATCCAAAAAAATTTGGATTTTGTGACTGTACTATTTAGTGTCATTGTTTTATAGATACCATAGTGAGAAAGGATTCATTTCGCAACACCTACGGCTTCCACTAGATGTCAACGATCTTTATAAAGTTGTTTGAAGCGTCTATGATAAACAGAGAGCAAATTAGAATCCAAGGAAGTTGACATGTCATCACTTCATTTTTTTGCGCCTGCGCATAAATCTGAGAGACGTGAGTTTGTCATCATTTTTTATCTAGACATAGGATAGGTTGTGTGAAAATATTACTGATGTTTAACGTTAAAAATGGACCAAAAGATTAATGCTAAACAACATTTGACATGTTTGAACGAACATAAATAGATAATTTACTAGTTTTTTTTAGCTTTTCGGCGTGATTTTACCAGCCCCACACCACGTTTTGTGGGAGCATAATGAACGCTAAGTACTTGGTGTTATTTGGACATAAATTATGAACTTTGTCAAAAGAAACCACATTTGTTCCGGACCTGGAATGCCTTCCGGACCTGGGATCCTGCCTTCTGATGGAGATAATCAAAGGTAAGGGGGTATTTACAATGTTATTATCGATTTTAGATGATGCTAACTGTATAGCATAGCCTGTTGTTCTTAGCATAGCACCCCGTTTATTGCAAAATGTGATTTCCCAGTAAAGTTATTTTGAGATCTGGCCATTCGGTAGCAATTACGAGATGATAATATATTATTCTTTGAATGACAATATTATAATTTACCAATGTTTTCGAATAGTAATTTTGTTATGTTCACCGGAAGCATTTCAGAGAAGAAAAAAATCTGAATTTCACGCTACTGTAAAATGCTGTTTTTGGATATAAATATGAACTTGATGGAACAAAAAATGCATGTATTGTATAACATAATGTCCTAGGAGTGTCATCTGATGGAGATTGACAAAAGTTAGTGCATAATTCAAGCTGGTTTCTGCTTTTGGTGATGCCTGACCTTGAATTGAAAATGGATGTTTGTACTTTTGTGGCTATGTACTGTCCTAACATAATCTAACTTTATGCTTTTGCCGTAAAGCCTCTTTGAAAATCGAACAATGTGGTTAGATTAAGGAGATGTTTATCATTTAAATTGTGTAAAATAGTTGATTGTTTGAGAAATTGAAATTATTAGATTTTTGATGTTTTGAATTTCCAGCCTTGTTAGCAATCATTTTTACATTTTTTTTTTTACATTTTAGTCATTTAGCAGACGCTCTTATCCAGAGCGACTTACAGTAGTGAATGCATACATTTCATACAATTTCATACATTTTTTTCTGTGCTGGCCCCCCGTGGGAATCGAACCCACAACCCTGGTGTTGCAAACACCATGCTCTACCAACTGAGCTACAGGCTCGGGGTTCATTGCTAACCTGTAGCCCCAACAGGTTAAGGTTAGGAGTAGGATTGAGGTTGAGATTAAGAGAGGTGGATGGTTTGATGTGGTCTGTGAGGGTTGGATGAATGGGAGAGAGGGCTGCCAATGTGTTGTTTTTAATGGTTCTTAAAAATCGTTTTGAATATCCTCTTCTTCTGAGTGCATTGAATAGTGTATTTATTGCATAATCCAGGTCTTGCTTGCAAGATGATATCCTGTAGAACCGTATGATTTGTGATTTTATTATTCCCTTAAATGTATGTTTAGGATGGTAACTGTGTTTATGAAGTAAAGCATGTGTGTCTGTTGGTTTGAAGTAGACTCTAGTGTGTAGTGTTTTCTGTGGTTGATTGTTATTACTGAAAAACACTGTTGTGTCTAAGAAGTTGACTTCTTGCGGATGAATTGTGTATTTAACCTTAATTGATGAATGATGGCTGTTGAGAATGTTCATAAAGTCTGTGAATAATTGGATGTCGTGGGGCCAGGCTCCTATTATGTCGTCTAAAAACCGGTAATAAAAAGTGGGTTGATATGAACACTTGGCCAGTGCCTCTCTCTCCCATTCAGCCATGTATATGTTGGCGTAAGCAGGTGCGAATTTTTTGCCCATAGCTGTTCCCTCCACCTGCAGGTAATAGTGATCGTTAAATAAAAAGTGATTGCTAGTAAGGCTGATTTCTAATAGTTGTAATATTTCTTTGTCCGGTCTGGGTATCTCTTAAAGATTTATGGGGGGGTGTGTGACGACCCTCCCACTCTGTCTGCCGTATTCTCTCTGTTCTTGTTTCCTTGTTAGGATGCCGGTGGGCGGAGTTGGAAGGGTCGTCAGCTAAATGGGAAGCACGTGGGCCCAGCTGTGTCCCAGGATAAAGAGACCTCTTCCACAGTTATTGAGAAGACTCTCTCCATGCAGACACTTTGTTGATTTTGGTTGTGTAGTTTTGTGGCTTTTTGGTTATTTCCTTTGGCACCTTTCAAGACCCTGCATTATTACATTCAGGTATGCAAAACACTCACTTACACTACTGATTACTGATTACACACACGCCATTGTTAATTATTTAGTTATTTTAGTTAATAAATATATATTTTGATACTCCTTGTCTCCACGTTGTCTCCCTTTTGTTGCGAACTCAGAGCCGGTTCGTAACAAGTGGGGGCTCATCCGGGATCTTGAACTTGTGTTTGGGAGAAAACGTGGCGGTATGTTAACCTCTCTAGGCTAGGCGGGACGAATTCGTCCCACCTACGTAACAGCCACTGCTATCCTGTGGCGCGATTTTCAAAACCTTAAAAATCCTATTACTTCAATTTCTCAAACATATGACTATTTTACAGCCATTTAAAGACAAGACTCTCGTTAATCTAACCACACTGTCCGATTTCAAAAAGGCTTTACAACGAAAGCAAAACATTAGATTATGTCAGCAGAGTACCAAGCCAGAAATAATCAGACACCCATTTTTCAAGCCAGCATATAATGTCACCAAAACCCAGAAGACAGCTAAATGCAGCACTCACCTTTGATGATCTTCATCAGATGACAACCCTAGGACATTATGTTATACAATACATGCATGTTTTGTTCAATCAAGTTCATATTTATATCAAAAACCAGCTTTTTACATTAGCATGTGACGTTCAGAACTAGCATACCCCCCGCAAACTTCCGGGGAATTCGCTAACATTTTACTAAATTACTCACGATAAACGTTCACAAAAAGCATAACAATTATTTTAAGAATTATAGATACAGACCTCCTCTATGCACTCGATATGTCCGATTTTAAAATAGCTTTTTGGTGAAAGCACATTTTGCAATATTCTAAGTACATAGCCCAGGCATCACGGGCTCGCTATTTAGACACCCGGCAAGTTTAGCACTCACCATAATCATATTTACTATTATAAAAGTTTGATTACCTTTTGTTGTCTTCGTCAGAATGCACACCCAGGACTGCTACTTCAATAACAAATGTTGGTTTGGTCCAAAATAATCCATCGTTATATCCGAATAGCGGCGTTTTGTTCGTGCGTTCCAGACACTATCCGAAATAGTAAAGAAGTGTCGCGCGCATGGCGCAATTCGTGACAATAAAATTCTAAATATTCCATTACCGTACTTCGAAGCATGTCAACCGCTGTTTAAAATCAATTTTTACGACATTTTTCTCGTAGAAAAGCGATAATATTCCGACAGGGAATCTCCTTTTCGGCAAACAGAGGAAAAAATCCCAAAGGCGGGGGCGGTCGGGGTCACGCGCATAAGCCCAGTGTCCCTTGATCGGCCACTTGAGAAAGGCGATAATGTGTTTCAGCCTGGGGCTGGAATGACGACATTCTGTTTTTTCCCGGGCTCTGAGAGCCTATGGAAGACGTGGGAAGTGTCACGTTAGAGCAGAGATCCTTAGTAAATGATAGAGATGGAAAAGAAGTTCAAGAAATGGTCAGACAGGCCACTTCCTGTAAAGGAATCTCTCAGGTTTTGACCTGCCATTTGAGTTCTGTTATACTCAGACACCATTCAAACAGTTTTAGAAAATTTAGGGTGTTTTCTATCCATATGTAATAAGTATATGCATATTCTAGTTACTGGGTAGGAGTGGTAACCAGATTAAATCGGGTATGTTTTTTTATCCAGCCGTGTCAATACTGCCCCCTAGCCCTAACAGGTTAACGTTAAATCTAGGCCTACGGCGTTAGCTGCGTCTGTTCCACATCAGCTTACTCCTGACACATTGTCTCAGGCCCAGGGGCATGTGAAAGTCCATATTGACCCAGGCTATTTACCTTTCATTACGGAGGGTTTTGTGTCTATGTTAGGAAGTAAGAACCTAGTGCCAGTGAAGATCCTACGAGACACAGGTGCCTCGGAATCGTTTGTGTTGGAATCTGTGTTACCTTTCTCTGCTGAGACTGATTCTGGGAATAGTGTTCTAATTAGGGGAATAGGTTTGAACAATCTGTCAGTTCCATTGCATAAACTGATATTGGATTGTGGACTGGTGAAAGGTGACGTTGTTGTGGGGGTGCGTCCTTCGTTGCCTATTGAGGGTATCGACGTTATCCTTGGGAATAACTTGGCTGGTGAGCGTGTGTGGCCTGTCGTGTTTCCATCTCTAGTGGTTTCCACTAAACCGTCAATTGTAGGGATTCCTGATGAGAGTGCGCAGAGTTTCCCAGCGGTGTTCTCTGCGGGTGCAGTGACGCGGTCTATGAGCCATGGTGACCCGGTCCCTGCTCCGGTAAATGAGAATACCACAAAGAAGTCTCTCACTGTTTTCCCTGTTATCCCGTTATCTGTATTCCGCTCCGATCTAATCAATGCGCCACGGACTGACCCCACATTAGAAGAGTTGCGTGACCAAATTGTGCCTGTGGAACAGTTGGGAGATGTCGCACATGGTTATTTTCTCCAAGAGGATGTTCTGATGAGAAAGTGGGAGTCTACAGAGGATGGTAAAACTGTTCGTTTGGCTGATACCGTTACTTCCCTTGGTTCTTGTAATACTAGGTCTGTGCATGAGGACGAAAATGTTCCTGGTCCCGATGATTGCATACTGCAGGGTAGATTGAAAAATTCAGAGACACTGGATATTTTGGATAGCCCTTTTACTCAGCTACCTGTTGATGGGCGGAAAGAGCTGGTTGGTCTGATTCGGAAAATTCCAGGTTTGTTTTCTGTGACACCTACACGTTGTGACGGCCCTGAATGTTTCTGAACCGTCTCAGTGCTTCTCCTTCCAATAGGGCGCTTTCCCTTTAATTCTCAATTAATTACTGCTTCTTCCAATAGGGCGCTTCCCCTTTAATTCCCAATTAAATAGCCAGCATCAGCTGTGCAAAAGAGGAGTTGTGATGGAAACATGAATGAGGATGTGTTCGACCCTCAGTTCTGAAGCGTCTCTCTTCCGTTTGTTGTGCTGCTTTAAAAGTGTGCTTTGTGTAGCCTAATAGAAAATCTACCCAAGGTCGGCTCCACTCTTGCATCTGTGGACTACACCTCTCCGTTGGTTTTCGTGGCCTTTCTCCGCTGGAGATCTGTCGGCGGATTGGCTTCTCTGACTGACCGACGGACTACAACCTTTTTTGTATACGGTATTTCATTTGTTTTGGTGTGATGTATACTGTGATGATTTAGGTAGTTAGTTGTAGTTGAGGATTTATTGAAATGTGTGGTAAAATATTTGTTCTTTTCATTGTATGATTGACACAGGGTTTACGCTACACTGTATGAACGGACAACCATTGCGTGACTAAGGTCACTTGAGTTCCCTGAACTTGTTTACCGGGCTGGACTCTTTTTAGGCCTGAGGTACAGGACATTTCTGGAGGAACCAGAGCTGTTTAAAGCTCATTATTGTTATATTGTTGTGTGTGTGTGTGTGTGTGTGTGTGTGTGTGTGTGTGTGTGATCATTTAGGTTGTTAATACAACCACGCAAAAGAATACAGTTGTTTTGAAGTTATTTCCATTGTTTTAAGGGTTTATGAAAAGTGTATTTCCATCCTGACTTTTACATGAGTCCTTTGTATTGGTGTAGACTTGACGGACCAGATGGGACTCATTCCCTATCAAACTAAAAGGAGAAACTAATATTTTCTCTGGTAGGCACAACCTACCTGGCACCCCTATAAATTATAACCTCAAGTCAAAACCGTTACATAAAAAATGGCACCCCAGATGGGACCTCAACATTGAGAAATAACCAAAGCAAATCTTTTGTGTGGAATTAAAACAATGGATTCACCCCAAGAAAATGTGCTCATCCATATCATACCTGTCAATGGGAATACACAGGGCCAGTCTGACCATCGAGCCGACAATACAAATCATAATGTCAATGGAGTTGATTTGGGCCAGAGCCCTGGGAATCTGAAGGCTCGGTCTGGACCACAGGCCACAGGAGGTCTAACCAGCTACTCCCTTATTGACATGGATCTGTGTGGAAGTACTGAGCTAGCCTTCCCTCTGACGCCCAACCTTCCTCCATTGTCTGGTTTATCTCCAGAGGTTGTAGTCTTACAACTTCAAGGTGACATCCTTGATATTCGTCGGACTCAACAACATCTCCAAACTCTAATCCACCATAAATTCAAATGTCTGAGTGAAGAGCAACAACAGAGTGCCATGGAATTCAGAAACTCACTGAGCACTCTAACCCACACACTGACAGAGCTCAGTGAGAGTGGAAGACGGGATGTTACTGGTGCCATGGACAGGCAGTTTGACTACCAACAAACCCAACTCACTGCCACTCTCCAGTGGCGCTTGCAACATCATCACACTGAGGTTCTCAAGGACGTTAATTCAGTTTTTTCTCCTCTGGTTAACACTGTAGACCACTTGCAGAAAGAGCTTTCTAATTGTGTTAAAATGTTGGCTGACGTGTCTGTTGACATGGCCTCCATTAGGCACAACTCCTTGCACAGAGCTTCTCTGGTGTCCACTTCTGTTCAGACCACTGAGGGCCAAGCTGGCACCTCAGAACAGCTAAGACAAGGCCATGCTGCAGCCACCCCTTACAGGATGCAATCCACCATGCATCCTGGTGTTCATTTTCATGGTCCGATAACTCCCTCACCCTCTACTTCCTCAATCCCTCCTAGCTCTTTTGTTCATGGTGATTTGAGTAGACGTCATGTGGGGGCGATGCCCATTAAATTGCAATTTCCCACCTTTGGGAAAAAAGATGACAGTCCTGATCCGCTAATGTATCTGGAAAGATGTCGTGACTTTCTTGCCCTCAATCCCCTGGCTGACGAAGAACTCCTTGCCACATTGAGGAATGTGTTGCATGGTACAGCTCGAGACTGGTGGGATGTGGCACGTCTCACCACTACCTCCTGGGCTGACTTTGAGGCCAAGTTTTCCTCTGCATTTCTGTCTGAGGACTACACAGATGAGCTGGCAGACAGAGTCTTTAATCGAGTGCAAAGAGAGAAGGAGAGTATCCGTGACTTTGCATACGGTTACCACTCCCTGTGCAGAAGGTGGAAACCTGGTATTGAGGAGGAAGAGGTCATTAAATTGATCTTGAAGAACATCAACCCACTACTAGCCAGTCAACTCAGAGAAAGAGTCACCACTGTTGATGGACTGGTTCGCCTGGGACAGCAGTTCGAGAAGGACAGAGAATGCCAACAGCAATATGAACAGAGAAAGAAACAGACACCCAAACCGTTACCCAAGCCAGACCATCAACAACAGCCACAGTCTCCAGCCAAAACCCCTCCCATGTTCTGTTGGAGATGTAGCCAAAAGGGACATTCTTCAGCTACATGTCCAAGACCATATCAAGTAAACCCTTCCAGAAACCACAAATCACAACAGGCAAACACACCTAACTCCCTTCGCAGGAACGACCATCCTACTCTGGGTGCTTTGACCAGAGATGAAACCCCAAGTGTCACTGCCTACGCCGCCCCATCGACATCCCCTTCCTTTCAGTTAATACCGCACCAATTGGTGTTACCCCTGTCCATAGGGCCATGGACAGGAAGAGCCATCCTGGACACCGGGTCATCCTACACACTGCTCAATGAGAAACTGTGGAAGGAGGTTAAAGGTCTACACTACAACTTGAAGCCGTGGACAGAAGGTCCACTCTATCTGGCTGATGGTGAGGCTAAACGACCACTTGGATGGAGTGAGGTAGAGTTCCACCTGTGTAACCACTCCTATATGATTCCTTCTGTTATCCTACAAACCAAGAACCTTGCTTTTCCTGTTGTGTTGGGAATTGATTTCATGTACTTCAGTGGTGTCCAGATTGATATCGCACACAATTGCTACTGGTTTCCATACAATCCGAGCAAGAAGCATTTCTTCCAGTCAGAAGCTACAAAGTTACATGATTGGGGTCCAAATGTGGCAGTCTTCTCTGCCATTGCTCCGGTACCACTAACCCTCGATAATCCTTCTGATGATCTCCTTTTACAGGCTGTGAGAAGAGCTCAGCTGGAACAGCCAGAGGAGTTAAGGCTGTTGGAACAGCTGCAGAATAACGCTGATGTATGTACTTCAAAGCTGGGACGTACCGGGCTCCTGAAGCACAAAATATTCCTTACACAGGAAATGCCGATCAAGCAGAAGCCATATCGTTTGTCCCCAGCAAAGCTAATCATCCAAAAAGGACTCATTAATGATATGTTGACACAAAATATAATTGAACGTTCATCCTCTCCCTGGGCTGCTCCTGTTGTCCTCATCCCAAAAAAGACCGGTGGTCTTAGATTTTGTGTGGACTATAGGAAGACCAACAAGGTTTCCCAGACTGATGCCTATCCTCTTCCCACCATCCAAGAGATCCTGGAGTCATTGTCTGGCGCGGTTGTGTTCACTACCCTTGACCTCAATAGTGGCTATTGGCAGGTTGAGATGGACCAGGAAAGCAAGGACAAGACTGCTTTTGTCTGTGCTGAGGGCTTGTTTTCCTTTAAGGTGATGCCTTTTGGATTAAAGAATGCACCTGCCACTTTCCAAAGACTCATGGAGATTGCGTTAGGTGAGCTCAAAGGGAAGATCTGTTTCGTCTACCTGGACGATATAATTATCTACTCCCAGACCAGAGAACAACATTTTCAAGATCTTCAAGCAGTGTTGGACAAGCTAAGGGAAGCTGGTCTGACATTGAACATGAAGAAGAGCAACTTCTGCCAAACCTCCCTGAAGTTCCTTGGCCATATTGTGTCTTTTGACGGCACTCATGTGGATCCCGAAAAGACCAAGGCGGTACAAGATTTCCCTGTCCCAACCACACTCAAGGCCCTTCAACGGTTCCTTGGGATGGCTGGATGGTACCATCGGTTTGTGTTGAACTTCTCCCAGGTGGCAGAACCCCTCAACGCATTGAAGCGAAAAGGTGCGAAATTCCGATGGACGGCAGAGTGCCAGACCTCTTTTGAAACCCTGAAACGACACCTCGTCACACCTCCCATTTTGGGTCATCCCAACTTTGATTGCCCTTTTGTTGTTTACACTGATGCAAGTGATGTTGGACTTGGTGCTGTTCTAGTCCAACAGACTGGACTTGGCATTGAAGAAGTGCTAGCGTTCGCCAGTCGAACATTGAATGGAGCAGAACGGAACTACTCCACAACCGAGCAAGAGTGCCTCGCAGTTGTCTGGGCTTTGGAAAAGTGGAGGTACTACCTGGAGGGAAGACACTTCACTGTGGTCACTGACCATTCCTCCCTTGTGTGGGTGTTCAAGACCAACAAACCAAGCACCAGACTTATCAGATGGGCTCTACGGTTGCAAGAGTTCACCTTTGCAGTAGAATACAGGAAAGGAAAATACAACACTGTTCCAGATTACATTACAATTACATTTAAGTCATTTAGCAGACGCTCTTATCCAGAGCGACTTACAAAATGGTGCATTCACCTTATGATATCCAGTGGAACAACCACTTTACAATAGTGCATCTAAATATTTTAAGGGGGGGGGGGGGTTAGAAGGATTACTTTATCCTATCCTAGGTATTCCTTAACCTCTATGGGCTAGGTGGGACGCTAGCGTGCCACCCGTGGTGCACTCCATCAACAGCAGGTGCATTTCAAGAGCGGCAAATTTGAATCCAAATAAATGTCAAAATTCAAATTTTTCAAAAATACAACTATTTTACACCCTTTGAAAGATGAACATCTCCTTAATCTAACCACGTTTTACGATTTCAAAAAGGTTTTACGGCGAAAGCATAAATTTAGAGTATGTTAGGACATTTACAAGAGTTGTGTGTAATGTTTTGTCAATTCAAAGACAGGGTCACCAAAACCATAAAACCAGCTAAAATGATGCACTAACCTTTTACAATCTCCATCAGATGACACTCCTAGGACATTATGTTAGACAATGCATGCATTTTTAGTTCTATCAAGTTCATATTTATATCCAAAAACAGCGTTTTACTATGGCATTGATGTTGAGGAAATCGTTTCCCTCCAATAACCGGCAGTCAAGTCAGCGTCACAAATTAAATAATTAAAATTAGAAAACATTGGTAAAATATTATATTGTCATTTAAAGAATTATAGATTTACATCTCTTGAACGCAATCAACATGCCAGATTTAAAAATAACCTTACTGGGAAATCACACTTTGCAATAATCTGAGCACTGCGCCCAGAAAAATACGCGTTGCGATACAGACTAGACGTCATGTTGGGGAGATCTAAAATCGAAAATACTATGTAAATAATCCATTACCTTTGATTCTCTTCATCAGATGTCACTTCCAGGTATCACAGGTCCATAACGAATGTAGTTTTGTTCAAAAAAGCTCATCATTTATGTCCAAAAATCTCCGTCTTGTTAGCACATGATCTAAGCCAGCCGGACTTCTCGTCATGAACGAGGGGAAAAAATATATTTCCGTTCGTTCAAACATGTCAAACGTTGTATAGCATAAATCATTAGGGCCTTTTTTAACCAGAACATGAATAATATTCAAGGTGGACGAATGCATACTCTTTTATAACGTATTGGAACGAGGGTACCCAACATGAACTCGCGCGCCAGGTGTCTAATGGGACATCATCGTTCCATGGCTCTTGTTCGGTCAGATCTCCCTCCAGAAGACTCAAAACACTTTGTAAAGGCTGGTGACATCTAGTGGAAGCAATAGGAAGTGCCAAAATATTCCTAAGCCCCTGTGTTTTTCAATGGGATAGGTTTAAAGTCAATACAACACATCAGGTATCCACTTCCTGTCAGAAAATGTCTCAGGGTTTTGCCTGCCAAATGAGTTCTGTTATAAAAAATTTGAATTTTGACATTTATTTGGATTCAAATTTGCCGCTCTTGAAATGCACCTGCTGTTGATGGAGTGCACCACGGGTGGCACGCTAGCGTCCCACCTAGCCCATAGAGGTTAAGGTTAGGCGTGGGGTTAAGGTTAGGCGTGGGGTTTGGGGAGAGGTTAACCTGTTGGGGCTCGGGGGCAGTATTGAGACATTTTGAAAAAAATATGTGCCCATTTTTAACTGCCTCCTACACCAACTCAGAAGCTAGGATATGCATATTATTAACACATTCGGATAGAAAACACTCTGAATTTTCTAAAACTGTTTGAATGGTGTCTGTAAGTATAACAAAACTCATATTGCAGGCAAAAACCTGTGAAAAATAGATCCAAAAAAATTTGGATTTTGTGACTGTACTATTTAGTGTCATTGTTTTATAGATACCATAGTGAGAAAGGATTCATTTCGCAACACCTACGGCTTCCACTAGATGTCAACGATCTTTATAAAGTTGTTTGAAGCGTCTATGATAAACAGAGAGCAAATTAGAATCCAAGGAAGTTGACATGTCATCACTTCATTTTTTTGCGCCTGCGCATAAATCTGAGAGACGTGAGTTTGTCATCATTTTTTATCTAGACATAGGATAGGTTGTGTGAAAATATTACTGATGTTTAACGTTAAAAATGGACCAAAAGATTAATGCTAAACAACATTTGACATGTTTGAACGAACATAAATAGATAATTTACTAGTTTTTTTTAGCTTTTCGGCGTGATTTTACCAGCCCCACACCACGTTTTGTGGGAGCATAATGAACGCTAAGTACTTGGTGTTATTTGGACATAAATTATGAACTTTGTCAAAAGAAACCACATTTGTTCCGGACCTGGAATGCCTTCCGGACCTGGGATCCTGCCTTCTGATGGAGATAATCAAAGGTAAGGGGGTATTTACAATGTTATTATCGATTTTAGATGATGCTAACTGTATAGCATAGCCTGTTGTTCTTAGCATAGCACCCCGTTTATTGCAAAATGTGATTTCCCAGTAAAGTTATTTTGAGATCTGGCCATTCGGTAGCAATTACGAGATGATAATATATTATTCTTTGAATGACAATATTATAATTTACCAATGTTTTCGAATAGTAATTTTGTTATGTTCACCGGAAGCATTTCAGAGAAGAAAAAAATCTGAATTTCACGCTACTGTAAAATGCTGTTTTTGGATATAAATATGAACTTGATGGAACAAAAAATGCATGTATTGTATAACATAATGTCCTAGGAGTGTCATCTGATGGAGATTGACAAAAGTTAGTGCATAATTCAAGCTGGTTTCTGCTTTTGGTGATGCCTGACCTTGAATTGAAAATGGATGTTTGTACTTTTGTGGCTATGTACTGTCCTAACATAATCTAACTTTATGCTTTTGCCGTAAAGCCTCTTTGAAAATCGAACAATGTGGTTAGATTAAGGAGATGTTTATCATTTAAATTGTGTAAAATAGTTGATTGTTTGAGAAATTGAAATTATTAGATTTTTGATGTTTTGAATTTCCAGCCTTGTTAGCAATCATTTTTACATTTTAGTCATTTAGCAGACGCTCTTATCCAGAGCGACTTACAGTAGTGAATGCATACATTTCATACAATTTCATACATTTTTTTCTGTGCTGGCCCCCCGTGGGAATCGAACCCACAACCCTGGTGTTGCAAACACCATGCTCTACTAACTGAGCTACAGGCTCGGGGTTCATTGCTAACCTGTAGCCCCAACAGGTTAAGGTTAGGAGTAGGATTGAGGTTGAGATTAAGAGAGGTGGATGGTTTGATGTGGTCTGAGGGTTGGATGAATGGGAGAGAGGGCTGCCAATGTGTTGTTTTTAATGGTTCTTAAAAATCGTTTTGAATATCCTCTTCTTCTGAGTGCATTGAATAGTGTATTTATTGCATAATCCAGGTCTTGCTTGCAAGATGATATCCTGTAGAACCGTATGATTTGTGATTTTATTATTCCCTTAAGATGGTAACTGTGTTTATGAAGTAAAGCATGTGTGTCTGTTGGTTTGAAGTAGACTCTAGTGTGTAGTGTTTTCTGTGGTTGATTGTTATTACTGAAAAACACTGTTGTGTCTAAGAAGTTGACTTCTTGCGGATGAATTGTGTATTTAACCTTAATTGATGAATGATGGCTGTTGAGAATGTTCATAAAGTCTGTGAATAATTGGATGTCGTGGGGCCAGGCTCCTATTATGTCGTCTAAAAACCGGTAATAAAAAGTGGGTTGATATGAACACTTGGCCAGTGCCTCTCTCTCCCATTCAGCCATGTATATGTTGGCGTAAGCAGGTGCGAATTTTTTGCCCATAGCTGTTCCCTCCACCTGCAGGTAATAGTGATCGTTAAATAAAAAGTGATTGCTAGTAAGGCTGATTTCTAATAGTTGTAATATTTCTTTGTCCGGTCTGGGTATCTCTTAAAGATTTATGGGGGGGTGTGTGACGACCCTCCCACTCTGTCTGCCGTATTCTCTCTGTTCTTGTTTCCTTGTTAGGATGCCGGTGGGCGGAGTTGGAAGGGTCGTCAGCTAAATGGGAAGCACGTGGGCCCAGCTGTGTCCCAGGATAAAGAGACCTCTTCCACAGTTATTGAGAAGACTCTCTCCATGCAGACACTTTGTTGATTTTGGTTGTGTAGTTTTGTGGCTTTTTGGTTATTTCCTTTGGCACCTTTCAAGACCCTGCATTATTACATTCAGGTATGCAAAACACTCACTTACACTACTGATTACTGATTACACACACGCCATTGTTAATTATTTAGTTATTTTAGTTAATAAATATATATTTTGATACTCCTTGTCTCCACGTTGTCTCCCTTTTGTTGCGAACTCAGAGCCGGTTCGTAACAAGTGGGGGCTCATCCGGGATCTTGAACTTGTGTTTGGGAGAAAACGTGGCGGTATGTTAACCTCTCTAGGCTAGGCGGGACGAATTCGTCCCACCTACGTAACAGCCACTGCTATCCTGTGGCGCGATTTTCAAAACCTTAAAAATCCTATTACTTCAATTTCTCAAACATATGACTATTTTACAGCCATTTAAAGACAAGACTCTCGTTAATCTAACCACACTGTCCGATTTCAAAAAGGCTTTACAACGAAAGCAAAACATTAGATTATGTCAGCAGAGTACCAAGCCAGAAATAATCAGACACCCATTTTTCAAGCCAGCATATAATGTCACCAAAACCCAGAAGACAGCTAAATGCAGCACTCACCTTTGATGATCTTCATCAGATGACAACCCTAGGACATTATGTTATACAATACATGCATGTTTTGTTCAATCAAGTTCATATTTATATCAAAAACCAGCTTTTTACATTAGCATGTGACGTTCAGAACTAGCATACCCCCCCGCAAACTTCCGGGGAATTCGCTAACATTTTACTAAATTACTCACGATAAACGTTCACAAAAAGCATAACAATTATTTTAAGAATTATAGATACAGACCTCCTCTATGCACTCGATATGTCCGATTTTAAAATAGCTTTTTGGTGAAAGCACATTTTGCAATATTCTAAGTACATAGCCCAGGCATCACGGGCTCGCTATTTAGACACCCGGCAAGTTTAGCACTCACCATAATCATATTTACTATTATAAAAGTTTGATTACCTTTTGTTGTCTTCGTCAGAATGCACACCCAGGACTGCTACTTCAATAACAAATGTTGGTTTGGTCCAAAATAATCCATCGTTATATCCGAATAGCGGCGTTTTGTTCGTGCGTTCCAGACACTATCCGAAATAGTAAAGAAGTGTCGCGCGCATGGCGCAATTCGTGACAATAAAATTCTAAATATTCCATTACCGTACTTCGAAGCATGTCAACCGCTGTTTAAAATCAATTTTTACGACATTTTTCTCGTAGAAAAGCGATAATATTCCGACAGGGAATCTCCTTTTCGGCAAACAGAGGAAAAAAATCCCAAAGGCGGGGGCGGTCGGGGTCACGCGCATAAGCCCAGTGTCCCTTGATCGGCCACTTGAGAAAGGCGATAATGTGTTTCAGCCTGGGGCTGGAATGACGACATTCTGTTTTTTCCCGGGCTCTGAGAGCCTATGGAAGACGTGGGAAGTGTCACGTTAGAGCAGAGATCCTTAGTAAATGATAGAGATGGAAAAGAAGTTCAAGAAATGGTCAGACAGGCCACTTCCTGTAAAGGAATCACTCAGGTTTTGACCTGCCATTTGAGTTCTGTTATACTCAGACACCATTCAAACAGTTTTAGAAAATTTAGGGTGTTTTCTATCCATATGTAATAAGTATATGCATATTCTAGTTACTGGGTAGGAGTGGTAACCAGATTAAATCGGGTATGTTTTTTTATCCAGCCGTGTCAATACTGCCCCCTAGCCCTAACAGGTTAACGTTAAATCTAGGCCTACGGCGTTAGCTGCGTCTGTTCCACATCAGTTTACTCCTGACACATTGTCTCAGGCCCAGGGGCATGTGAAAGTCCATATTGACCCAGGCTATTTACCTTTCATTACGGAGGGTTTTGTGTCTATGTTAGGAAGTAAGAACCTAGTGCCAGTGAAGATCCTACGAGACACAGGTGCCTCGGAATCGTTTGTGTTGGAATCTGTGTTACCTTTCTCTGCTGAGACTGATTCTGGGAATAGTGTTCTAATTAGGGGAATAGGTTTGAACAATCTGTCAGTTCCATTGCATAAACTGATATTGGATTGTGGACTGGTGAAAGGTGACGTTGTTGTGGGGGTGCGTCCTTCGTTGCCTATTGAGGGTATCGACGTTATCCTTGGGAATAACTTGGCTGGTGAGCGTGTGTGGCCTGTCGTGTTTCCATCTCTAGTGGTTTCCACTAAACCGTCAATTGTAGGGATTCCTGATGAGAGTGCGCAGAGTTTCCCAGCGGTGTTCTCTGCGGGTGCAGTGACGCGGTCTATGAGCCATGGTGACCCGGTCCCTGCTCCGGTAAATGAGAATACCACAAAGAAGTCTCTCACTGTTTTCCCTGTTATCCCGTTATCTGTATTCCGCTCCGATCTAATCAATGCGCCACGGACTGACCCCACATTAGAAGAGTTGCGTGACCAAATTGTGCCTGTGGAACAGTTGGGAGATGTCGCACATGGTTATTTTCTCCAAGAGGATGTTCTGATGAGAAAGTGGGAGTCTACAGAGGATGGTAAAACTGTTCGTTTGGCTGATACCGTTACTTCCCTTGGTTCTTGTAATACTAGGTCTGTGCATGAGGACGAAAATGTTCCTGGTCCCGATGATTGCATACTGCAGGGTAGATTGAAAAATTCAGAGACACTGGATATTTTGGATAGCCCTTTTACTCAGCTACCTGTTGATGGGCGGAAAGAGCTGGTTGGTCTGATTCGGAAAATTCCAGGTTTGTTTTCTGTGACACCTACACGTTGTGACGGCCCTGAATGTTTCTGAACCGTCTCAGTGCTTCTCCTTCCAATAGGGCGCTTTCCCTTTAATTCTCAATTAATTACTGCTTCTTCCAATAGGGCGCTTCCCCTTTAATTCCCAATTAAATAGCCAGCATCAGCTGTGCAAAAGAGGAGTTGTGATGGAAACATGAATGAGGATGTGTTCGACCCTCAGTTCTGAAGCGTCTCTCTTCCGTTTGTTGTGCTGCTTTAAAAGTGTGCTTTGTGTAGCCTAATAGAAAATCTACCCAAGGTCGGCTCCACTCTTGCATCTGTGGACTACACCTCTCCGTTGGTTTTCGTGGCCTTTCTCCGCTGGAGATCTGTCGGCGGATTGGCTTCTCTGACTGACCGACGGACTACAACCTTTTTTGTATACGGTATTTCATTTGTTTTGGTGTGATGTATACTGTGATGATTTAGGTAGTTAGTTGTAGTTGAGGATTTATTGAAATGTGTGGTAAAATATTTGTTCTTTTCATTGTATGATTGACACAGGGTTTACGCTACACTGTATGAACGGACAACCATTGCGTGACTAAGGTCACTTGAGTTCCCTGAACTTGTTTACCGGGCTGGACTCTTTTTAGGCCTGAGGTACAGGACATTTCTGGAGGAACCAGAGCTGTTTAAAGCTCATTATTGTTATATTGTTGTGTGTGTGTGTGTGTGTGTGTGTGTGATCATTTAGGTTGTTAATACAACCACGCAAAAGAATACAGTTGTTTTGAAGTTATTTCCATTGTTTTAAGGGTTTATGAAAAGTGTATTTCCATCCTGACTTTTACATGAGTCCTTTGTATTGGTGTAGACTTGACGGACCAGATGGGACTCATTCCCTATCAAACTAAAAGGAGAAACTAATATTTTCTCTGGTAGGCACAACCTACCTGGCACCCCTATAAATTATAACCTCAAGTCAAAACCGTTACATAAAAAATGGCACCCCAGATGGGACCTCAACATTGAGAAATAACCAAAGCAAATCTTTTGTGTGGAATTAAAACAATGGATTCACCCCAAGAAAATGTGCTCATCCATATCATACCTGTCAATGGGAATACACAGGGCCAGTCTGACCATCGAGCCGACAATACAAATCATAATGTCAATGGAGTTGATTTGGGCCAGAGCCCTGGGAATCTGAAGGCTCGGTCTGGACCACAGGCCACAGGAGGTCTAACCAGCTACTCCCTTATTGACATGGATCTGTGTGGAAGTACTGAGCTAGCCTTCCCTCTGACGCCCAACCTTCCTCCATTGTCTGGTTTATCTCCAGAGGTTGTAGTCTTACAACTTCAAGGTGACATCCTTGATATTCGTCGGACTCAACAACATCTCCAAACTCTAATCCACCATAAATTCAAATGTCTGAGTGAAGAGCAACAACAGAGTGCCATGGAATTCAGAAACTCACTGAGCACTCTAACCCACACACTGACAGAGCTCAGTGAGAGTGGAAGACGGGATGTTACTGGTGCCATGGACAGGCAGTTTGACTACCAACAAACCCAACTCACTGCCACTCTCCAGTGGCGCTTGCAACATCATCACACTGAGGTTCTCAAGGACGTTAATTCAGTTTTTTCTCCTCTGGTTAACACTGTAGACCACTTGCAGAAAGAGCTTTCTAATTGTGTTAAAATGTTGGCTGACGTGTCTGTTGACATGGCCTCCATTAGGCACAACTCCTTGCACAGAGCTTCTCTGGTGTCCACTTCTGTTCAGACCACTGAGGGCCAAGCTGGCACCTCAGAACAGCTAAGACAAGGCCATGCTGCAGCCACCCCTTACAGGATGCAATCCACCATGCATCCTGGTGTTCATTTTCATGGTCCGATAACTCCCTCACCCTCTACTTCCTCAATCCCTCCTAGCTCTTTTGTTCATGGTGATTTGAGTAGACGTCATGTGGGGGCGATGCCCATTAAATTGCAATTTCCCACCTTTGGGAAAAAAGATGACAGTCCTGATCCGCTAATGTATCTGGAAAGATGTCGTGACTTTCTTGCCCTCAATCCCCTGGCTGACGAAGAACTCCTTGCCACATTGAGGAATGTGTTGCATGGTACAGCTCGAGACTGGTGGGATGTGGCACGTCTCACCACTACCTCCTGGGCTGACTTTGAGGCCAAGTTTTCCTCTGCATTTCTGTCTGAGGACTACACAGATGAGCTGGCAGACAGAGTCTTTAATCGAGTGCAAAGAGAGAAGGAGAGTATCCGTGACTTTGCATACGGTTACCACTCCCTGTGCAGAAGGTGGAAACCTGGTATTGAGGAGGAAGAGGTCATTAAATTGATCTTGAAGAACATCAACCCACTACTAGCCAGTCAACTCAGAGAAAGAGTCACCACTGTTGATGGACTGGTTCGCCTGGGACAGCAGTTCGAGAAGGACAGAGAATGCCAACAGCAATATGAACAGAGAAAGAAACAGACACCCAAACCGTTACCCAAGCCAGACCATCAACAACAGCCACAGTCTCCAGCCAAAACCCCTCCCATGTTCTGTTGGAGATGTAGCCAAAAGGGACATTCTTCAGCTACATGTCCAAGACCATATCAAGTAAACCCTTCCAGAAACCACAAATCACAACAGGCAAACACACCTAACTCCCTTCGCAGGAACGACCATCCTACTCTGGGTGCTTTGACCAGAGATGAAACCCCAAGTGTCACTGCCTACGCCGCCCCATCGACATCCCCTTCCTTTCAGTTAATACCGCACCAATTGGTGTTACCCCTGTCCATAGGGCCATGGACAGGAAGAGCCATCCTGGACACCGGGTCATCCTACACACTGCTCAATGAGAAACTGTGGAAGGAGGTTAAAGGTCTACACTACAACTTGAAGCCGTGGACAGAAGGTCCACTCTATCTGGCTGATGGTGAGGCTAAACGACCACTTGGATGGAGTGAGGTAGAGTTCCACCTGTGTAACCACTCCTATATGATTCCTTCTGTTATCCTACAAACCAAGAACCTTGCTTTTCCTGTTGTGTTGGGAATTGATTTCATGTACTTCAGTGGTGTCCAGATTGATATCGCACACAATTGCTACTGGTTTCCATACAATCCGAGCAAGAAGCATTTCTTCCAGTCAGAAGCTACAAAGTTACATGATTGGGGTCCAAATGTGGCAGTCTTCTCTGCCATTGCTCCGGTACCACTAACCCTCGATAATCCTTCTGATGATCTCCTTTTACAGGCTGTGAGAAGAGCTCAGCTGGAACAGCCAGAGGAGTTAAGGCTGTTGGAACAGCTGCAGAATAACGCTGATGTATGTACTTCAAAGCTGGGACGTACCGGGCTCCTGAAGCACAAAATATTCCTTACACAGGAAATGCCGATCAAGCAGAAGCCATATCGTTTGTCCCCAGCAAAGCTAATCATCCAAAAAGGACTCATTAATGATATGTTGACACAAAATATAATTGAACGTTCATCCTCTCCCTGGGCTGCTCCTGTTGTCCTCATCCCAAAAAAGACCGGTGGTCTTAGATTTTGTGTGGACTATAGGAAGACCAACAAGGTTTCCCAGACTGATGCCTATCCTCTTCCCACCATCCAAGAGATCCTGGAGTCATTGTCTGGCGCGGTTGTGTTCACTACCCTTGACCTCAATAGTGGCTATTGGCAGGTTGAGATGGACCAGGAAAGCAAGGACAAGACTGCTTTTGTCTGTGCTGAGGGCTTGTTTTCCTTTAAGGTGATGCCTTTTGGATTAAAGAATGCACCTGCCACTTTCCAAAGACTCATGGAGATTGCGTTAGGTGAGCTCAAAGGGAAGATCTGTTTCGTCTACCTGGACGATATAATTATCTACTCCCAGACCAGAGAACAACATTTTCAAGATCTTCAAGCAGTGTTGGACAAGCTAAGGGAAGCTGGTCTGACATTGAACATGAAGAAGAGCAACTTCTGCCAAACCTCCCTGAAGTTCCTTGGCCATATTGTGTCTTTTGACGGCACTCATGTGGATCCCGAAAAGACCAAGGCGGTACAAGATTTCCCTGTCCCAACCACACTCAAGGCCCTTCAACGGTTCCTTGGGATGGCTGGATGGTACCATCGGTTTGTGTTGAACTTCTCCCAGGTGGCAGAACCCCTCAACGCATTGAAGCGAAAAGGTGCGAAATTCCGATGGACGGCAGAGTGCCAGACCTCTTTTGAAACCCTGAAACGACACCTCGTCACACCTCCCATTTTGGGTCATCCCAACTTTGATTGCCCTTTTGTTGTTTACACTGATGCAAGTGATGTTGGACTTGGTGCTGTTCTAGTCCAACAGACTGGACTTGGCATTGAAGAAGTGCTAGCGTTCGCCAGTCGAACATTGAATGGAGCAGAACGGAACTACTCCACAACCGAGCAAGAGTGCCTCGCAGTTGTCTGGGCTTTGGAAAAGTGGAGGTACTACCTGGAGGGAAGACACTTCACTGTGGTCACTGACCATTCCTCCCTTGTGTGGGTGTTCAAGACCAACAAACCAAGCACCAGACTTATCAGATGGGCTCTACGGTTGCAAGAGTTCACCTTTGCAGTAGAATACAGGAAAGGAAAATACAACACTGTTCCAGATTACATTACAATTACATTTAAGTCATTTAGCAGACGCTCTTATCCAGAGCGACTTACAAAATGGTGCATTCACCTTATGATATCCAGTGGAACAACCACTTTACAATAGTGCATCTAAATATTTTAAGGGGGGGGGGGGGGTTAGAAGGATTACTTTATCCTATCCTAGGTATTCCTTAACCTCTATGGGCTAGGTGGGACGCTAGCGTGCCACCCGTGGTGCACTCATCAACAGCAGGTGCATTTCAAGAGCGGCAAATTTGAATCCAAATAAATGTCAAAATTCAAATTTTTCAAAAATACAACTATTTTACACCCTTTGAAAGATAAACATCTCCTTAATCTAACCACGTTTTACGATTTCAAAAAGGTTTTATGGCGAAAGCATAAATTTAGAGTATGTTAGGACAGTACATTTACAAGAGTTGTGTGTAATGTTTTGTCAATTCAAAGACAGGGTCACCAAAACCATAAAACCAGCTAAAATGATGCACTAACCTTTTACAATCTCCATCAGATGACACTCCTAGGACATTATGTTAGACAATGCATGCATTTTTAGTTCTATCAAGTTCATATTTATATCCAAAAACAGCGTTTTACTATGGCATTGATGTTGAGGAAATCGTTTCCCTCCAATAACCGGCAGTCAAGTCAGCGTCACAAATTAAATAATTAAAATTAGAAAACATTGGTAAAATATTATATTGTCATTTAAAGAATTATAGATTTACATCTCTTGAACGCAATCAACTTGCCAGATTTAAAAATAACCTTACTGGGAAATCACACTTTGCAATAATCTGAGCACTGCGCCCAGAAAAATACGCGTTGCGATACAGATGGGACGTCATGTTGGGGAGATCTAAAATCGAAAATACTATGTAAATAATCCATTACCTTTGATTCTCTTCATCAGATGTCACTTCCAGGTATCACAGGTCCATAACGAATGTAGTTTTGTTCAAAAAAGCTCATTTATGTCCAAAAATCTCCGTCTTGTTAGCACATGATCTAAGCCAGCCGGACTTCTCGTCATGAACGAGGGGAAAAAATATATTTCCGTTCGTTCAAACATGTCAAACGTTGTATAGCATAAATCATTAGGGCCTTTTTTAACCAGAACATGAATAATATTCAAGGTGGACGAATGCATACTCTTTTATAACGTATTGGAACGAGGGTACCCAACATGAACTCGCGCGCCAGGTGTCTAATGGGACATCATCGTTCCATGGCTCTTGTTCGGTCAGATCTCCCTCCAGAAGACTCAAAACACTTTGTAAAGGCTGGTGACATCTAGTGGAAGCAATAGGAAGTGCCAAAATATTCCTCAGCCCCTGTGTTTTTCAATGGGATAGGTTTAAAGGTAATACAACACATCAGGTATCCACTTCCTGTCAGAAAATGTCTCAGGGTTTTGCCTGCCAAATGAGTTCTGTTATAAAAAAATTGAATTTTGACATTTATTTGGATTCAAATTTGCCGCTCTTGAAATGCACCTGCTGTTGATGGAGTGCACCACGGGTGGCACGCTAGCGTCCCACCTAGCCCATAGAGGTTAAGGTTAGGCGTGGGGTTTGGGGAGAGGTTAAGGTTAGGCGTGGGGTTTGGGGAGAGGTTAAGGTTAGGCGTGGGGTTTGGGGAGATGTTAACCTGTTGGGGCTCGGGGGCAGTATTGAGACATTTTGAAAAAAATATGTGCCCATTTTTAACTGCCTCCTACACCAACTCAGAAGCTAGGATATGCATATTATTAACACATTCGGATAGAAAACACTCTGAATTTTCTAAAACTGTTTGAATGGTGTCTGTAAGTATAACAAAACTCATATTGCAGGCAAAAACCTGTGAAAAATAGATCCAAAAAAATTTGGATTTTGTGACTGTACTATTTAGTGTCATTGTTTTATAGATACCATAGTGAGAAAGGATTCATTTCGCAACACCTACGGCTTCCACTAGATGTCAACGATCTTTATAAAGTTGTTTGAAGCGTCTATGATAAACAGAGAGCAAATTAGAATCCAAGGAAGTTGACATGTCATCACTTCATTTTTTTGCGCCTGCGCATAAATCTGAGAGACGTGAGTTTGTCATCATTTTTTATCTAGACATAGGATAGGTTGTGTGAAAATATTACTGATGTTTAACGTTAAAAATGGACCAAAAGATTAATGCTAAACAACATTTGACATGTTTGAACGAACATAAATAGATAATTTACTAGTTTTTTTTTAGCTTTTCGGCGTGATTTTACCAGCCCCACACCACGTTTTGTGGGAGCATAATGAACGCTAAGTACTTGGTGTTATTTGGACATAAATTATGAACTTTGTCAAAAGAAACCACATTTGTTCCGGACCTGGAATGCCTTCCGGACCTGGGATCCTGCCTTCTGATGGAGATAATCAAAGGTAAGGGGGTATTTACAATGTTATTATCGATTTTAGATGATGCTAACTGTATAGCATAGCCTGTTGTTCTTAGCATAGCACCCCGTTTATTGCAAAATGTGATTTCCCAGTAAAGTTATTTTGAGATCTGGCCATTCGGTAGCAATTACGAGATGATAATATATTATTCTTTGAATGACAATATTATAATTTACCAATGTTTTCGAATAGTAATTTTGTTATGTTCACCGGAAGCATTTCAGAGAAGAAAAAAATCTGAATTTCACGCTACTGTAAAATGCTGTTTTTGGATATAAATATGAACTTGATGGAACAAAAAATGCATGTATTGTATAACATAATGTCCTAGGAGTGTCATCTGATGGAGATTGACAAAAGTTAGTGCATAATTCAAGCTGGTTTCTGCTTTTGGTGATGCCTGACCTTGAATTGAAAATGGATGTTTGTACTTTTGTGGCTATGTACTGTCCTAACATAATCTAACTTTATGCTTTTGCCGTAAAGCCTCTTTGAAAATCGAACAATGTGGTTAGATTAAGGAGATGTTTATCATTTAAATTGTGTAAAATAGTTGATTGTTTGAGAAATTGAAATTATTAGATTTTTGATGTTTTGAATTTCCAGCCTTGTTAGCAATCATTTTTACATTTTTTTTTTTACATTTTAGTCATTTAGCAGACGCTCTTATCCAGAGCGACTTACAGTAGTGAATGCATACATTTCATACAATTTCATACATTTTTTTCTGTGCTGGCCCCCCGTGGGAATCGAACCCACAACCCTGGTGTTGCAAACACCATGCTCTACCAACTGAGCTACAGGCTCGGGGTTCATTGCTAACCTGTAGCCCCAACAGGTTAAGGTTAGGAGTAGGATTGAGGTTGAGATTAAGAGAGGTGGATGGTTTGATGTGGTCTGTGAGGGTTGGATGAATGGGAGAGAGGGCTGCCAATGTGTTGTTTTTAATGGTTCTTAAAAATCGTTTTGAATATCCTCTTCTTCTGAGTGCATTGAATAGTGTATTTATTGCATAATCCAGGTCTTGCTTGCAAGATGATATCCTGTAGAACCGTATGATTTGTGATTTTATTATTCCCTTAAATGTATGTTTAGGATGGTAACTGTGTTTATGAAGTAAAGCATGTGTGTCTGTTGGTTTGAAGTAGACTCTAGTGTGTAGTGTTTTCTGTGGTTGATTGTTATTACTGAAAAACACTGTTGTGTCTAAGAAGTTGACTTCTTGCGGATGAATTGTGTATTTAACCTTAATTGATGAATGATGGCTGTTGAGAATGTTCATAAAGTCTGTGAATAATTGGATGTCGTGGGGCCAGGCTCCTATTATGTCGTCTAAAAACCGGTAATAAAAAATATGAACACTTGGCCAGTGCCTCTCTCTCCCATTCAGCCATGTATATGTTGGCGTAAGCAGGTGCGAATTTTTTGCCCATAGCTGTTCCCTCCACCTGCAGGTAATAGTGATCGTTAAATAAAAAGTGATTGCTAGTAAGGCTGATTTCTAATAGTTGTAATATTTCTTTGTCCGGTCTGGGTATCTCTTAAAGATTTATGGGGGGGTGTGTGACGACCCTCCCACTCTGTCTGCCGTATTCTCTCTGTTCTTGTTTCCTTGTTAGGATGCCGGTGGGCGGAGTTGGAAGGGTCGTCAGCTAAATGGGAAGCACGTGGGCCCAGCTGTGTCCCAGGATAAAGAGACCTCTTCCACAGTTATTGAGAAGACTCTCTCCATGCAGACACTTTGTTGATTTTGGTTGTGTAGTTTTGTGGCTTTTTGGTTATTTCCTTTGGCACCTTTCAAGACCCTGCATTATTACATTCAGGTATGCAAAACACTCACTTACACTACTGATTACTGATTACACACACGCCATTGTTAATTATTTAGTTATTTTAGTTAATAAATATATATTTTGATACTCCTTGTCTCCACGTTGTCTCCCTTTTGTTGCGAACTCAGAGCCGGTTCGTAACAAGTGGGGGCTCATCCGGGATCTTGAACTTGTGTTTGGGAGAAAACGTGGCGGTATGTTAACCTCTCTAGGCTAGGCGGGACGAATTCGTCCCACCTACGTAACAGCCACTGCTATCCTGTGGCGCGATTTTCAAAACCTTAAAAATCCTATTACTTCAATTTCTCAAACATATGACTATTTTACAGCCATTTAAAGACAAGACTCTCGTTAATCTAACCACACTGTCCGATTTCAAAAAGGCTTTACAACGAAAGCAAAACATTAGATTATGTCAGCAGAGTACCAAGCCAGAAATAATCAGACACCCATTTTTCAAGCCAGCATATAATGTCACCAAAACCCAGAAGACAGCTAAATGCAGCACTCACCTTTGATGATCTTCATCAGATGACAACCCTAGGACATTATGTTATACAATACATGCATGTTTTGTTCAATCAAGTTCATATTTATATCAAAAACCAGCTTTTTACATTAGCATGTGACGTTCAGAACTAGCATACCCCCCGCAAACTTCCGGGGAATTCGCTAACATTTTACTAAATTACTCACGATAAACGTTCACAAAAAGCATAACAATTATTTTAAGAATTATAGATACAGACCTCCTCTATGCACTCGATATGTCCGATTTTAAAATAGCTTTTTGGTGAAAGCACATTTTGCAATATTCTAAGTACATAGCCCAGGCATCACGGGCTCGCTATTTAGACACCCGGCAAGTTTAGCACTCACCATAATCATATTTACTATTATAAAAGTTTGATTACCTTTTGTTGTCTTCGTCAGAATGCACACCCAGGACTGCTACTTCAATAACAAATGTTGGTTTGGTCCAAAATAATCCATCGTTATATCCGAATAGCGGCGTTTTGTTCGTGCGTTCCAGACACTATCCGAAATAGTAAAGAAGTGTCGCGCGCATGGCGCAATTCGTGACAATAAAATTCTAAATATTCCATTACCGTACTTCGAAGCATGTCAACCGCTGTTTAAAATCAATTTTTACGACATTTTTCTCGTAGAAAAGCGATAATATTCCGACAGGGAATCTCCTTTTCGGCAAACAGAGGAAAAAATCCCAAAGGCGGGGGCGGTCGGGGTCACGCGCATAAGCCCAGTGTCCCTTGATCGGCCACTTGAGAAAGGCGATAATGTGTTTCAGCCTGGGGCTGGAATGACGACATTCTGTTTTTTCCCGGGCTCTGAGAGCCTATGGAAGACGTGGGAAGTGTCACGTTAGAGCAGAGATCCTTAGTAAATGATAGAGATGGAAAAGAAGTTCAAGAAATGGTCAGACAGGCCACTTCCTGTAAAGGAATCTCTCAGGTTTTGACCTGCCATTTGAGTTCTGTTATACTCAGACACCATTCAAACAGTTTTAGAAAATTTAGGGTGTTTTCTATCCATATGTAATAAGTATATGCATATTCTAGTTACTGGGTAGGAGTGGTAACCAGATTAAATCGGGTATGTTTTTTTATCCAGCCGTGTCAATACTGCCCCCTAGCCCTAACAGGTTAACGTTAAATCTAGGCCTACGGCGTTAGCTGCGTCTGTTCCACATCAGTTTACTCCTGACACATTGTCTCAGGCCCAGGGGCATGTGAAAGTCCATATTGACCCAGGCTATTTACCTTTCATTACGGAGGGTTTTGTGTCTATGTTAGGAAGTAAGAACCTAGTGCCAGTGAAGATCCTACGAGACACAGGTGCCTCGGAATCGTTTGTGTTGGAATCTGTGTTACCTTTCTCTGCTGAGACTGATTCTGGGAATAGTGTTCTAATTAGGGGAATAGGTTTGAACAATCTGTCAGTTCCATTGCATAAACTGATATTGGATTGTGGACTGGTGAAAGGTGACGTTGTTGTGGGGGTGCGTCCTTCGTTGCCTATTGAGGGTATCGACGTTATCCTTGGGAATAACTTGGCTGGTGAGCGTGTGTGGCCTGTCGTGTTTCCATCTCTAGTGGTTTCCACTAAACCGTCAATTGTAGGGATTCCTGATGAGAGTGCGCAGAGTTTCCCAGCGGTGTTCTCTGCGGGTGCAGTGACGCGGTCTATGAGCCATGGTGACCCGGTCCCTGCTCCGGTAAATGAGAATACCACAAAGAAGTCTCTCACTGTTTTCCCTGTTATCCCGTTATCTGTATTCCGCTCCGATCTAATCAATGCGCCACGGACTGACCCCACATTAGAAGAGTTGCGTGACCAAATTGTGCCTGTGGAACAGTTGGGAGATGTCGCACATGGTTATTTTCTCCAAGAGGATGTTCTGATGAGAAAGTGGGAGTCTACAGAGGATGGTAAAACTGTTCGTTTGGCTGATACCGTTACTTCCCTTGGTTCTTGTAATACTAGGTCTGTGCATGAGGACGAAAATGTTCCTGGTCCCGATGATTGCATACTGCAGGGTAGATTGAAAAATTCAGAGACACTGGATATTTTGGATAGCCCTTTTACTCAGCTACCTGTTGATGGGCGGAAAGAGCTGGTTGGTCTGATTCGGAAAATTCCAGGTTTGTTTTCTGTGACACCTACACGTTGTGACGGCCCTGAATGTTTCTGAACCGTCTCAGTGCTTCTCCTTCCAATAGGGCACTTTCCCTTTAATTCTCAATTAATTACTGCTTCTTCCAATAGGGCGCTTCCCCTTTAATTCCCAATTAAATAGCCAGCATCAGCTGTGCAAAAGAGGAGTTGTGATGGAAACATGAATGAGGATGTGTTCGACCCTCAGTTCTGAAGCGTCTCTCTTCCGTTTGTTGTGCTGCTTTAAAAGTGTGCTTTGTGTAGCCTAATAGAAAATCTACCCAAGGTCGGCTCCACTCTTGCATCTGTGGACTACACCTCTCCGTTGGTTTTCGTGGCCTTTCTCCGCTGGAGATCTGTCGGCGGATTGGCTTCTCTGACTGACCGACGGACTACAACCTTTTTTGTATACGGTATTTCATTTGTTTTGGTGTGATGTATACTGTGATGATTTAGGTAGTTAGTTGTAGTTGAGGATTTATTGAAATGTGTGGTAAAATATTTGTTCTTTTCATTGTATGATTGACACAGGGTTTACGCTACACTGTATGAACGGACAACCATTGCGTGACTAAGGTCACTTGAGTTCCCTGAACTTGTTTACCGGGCTGGACTCTTTTTAGGCCTGAGGTACAGGACATTTCTGGAGGAACCAGAGCTGTTTATAAAGCTCATTATTGTTATATTGTTGTGTGTGTGTGTGTGTGTGTGTGTGTGTGTGTGTGTGTGTGTGTGTGTGTGTGTGATCATTTAGGTTGTTAATACAACCACGCAAAAGAATAGTTGTTTTGAAGTTATTTCCATTGTTTTAAGGGTTTATGAAAAGTGTATTTCCATCCTGACTTTTACATGAGTCCTTTGTATTGGTGTAGACTTGACGGACCAGATGGGACTCATTCCCTATCAAACTAAAAGGAGAAACTAATATTTTCTCTGGTAGGCACAACCTACCTGGCACCCCTATAAATTATAACCTCAAGTCAAAACCGTTACATAAAAAATGGCACCCCAGATGGGACCTCAACATTGAGAAATAACCAAAGCAAATCTTTTGTGTGGAATTAAAACAATGGATTCACCCCAAGAAAATGTGCTCATCCATATCATACCTGTCAATGGGAATACACAGGGCCAGTCTGACCATCGAGCCGACAATACAAATCATAATGTCAATGGAGTTGATTTGGGCCAGAGCCCTGGGAATCTGAAGGCTCGGTCTGGACCACAGGCCACAGGAGGTCTAACCAGCTACTCCCTTATTGACATGGATCTGTGTGGAAGTACTGAGCTAGCCTTCCCTCTGACGCCCAACCTTCCTCCATTGTCTGGTTTATCTCCAGAGGTTGTAGTCTTACAACTTCAAGGTGACATCCTTGATATTCGTCGGACTCAACAACATCTCCAAACTCTAATCCACCATAAATTCAAATGTCTGAGTGAAGAGCAACAACAGAGTGCCATGGAATTCAGAAACTCACTGAGCACTCTAACCCACACACTGACAGAGCTCAGTGAGAGTGGAAGACGGGATGTTACTGGTGCCATGGACAGGCAGTTTGACTACCAACAAACCCAACTCACTGCCACTCTCCAGTGGCGCTTGCAACATCATCACACTGAGGTTCTCAAGGACGTTAATTCAGTTTTTTCTCCTCTGGTTAACACTGTAGACCACTTGCAGAAAGAGCTTTCTAATTGTGTTAAAATGTTGGCTGACGTGTCTGTTGACATGGCCTCCATTAGGCACAACTCCTTGCACAGAGCTTCTCTGGTGTCCACTTCTGTTCAGACCACTGAGGGCCAAGCTGGCACCTCAGAACAGCTAAGACAAGGCCATGCTGCAGCCACCCCTTACAGGATGCAATCCACCATGCATCCTGGTGTTCATTTTCATGGTCCGATAACTCCCTCACCCTCTACTTCCTCAATCCCTCCTAGCTCTTTTGTTCATGGTGATTTGAGTAGACGTCATGTGGGGGCGATGCCCATTAAATTGCAATTTCCCACCTTTGGGAAAAAAGATGACAGTCCTGATCCGCTAATGTATCTGGAAAGATGTCGTGACTTTCTTGCCCTCAATCCCCTGGCTGACGAAGAACTCCTTGCCACATTGAGGAATGTGTTGCATGGTACAGCTCGAGACTGGTGGGATGTGGCACGTCTCACCACTACCTCCTGGGCTGACTTTGAGGCCAAGTTTTCCTCTGCATTTCTGTCTGAGGACTACACAGATGAGCTGGCAGACAGAGTCTTTAATCGAGTGCAAAGAGAGAAGGAGAGTATCCGTGACTTTGCATACGGTTACCACTCCCTGTGCAGAAGGTGGAAACCTGGTATTGAGGAGGAAGAGGTCATTAAATTGATCTTGAAGAACATCAACCCACTACTAGCCAGTCAACTCAGAGAAAGAGTCACCACTGTTGATGGACTGGTTCGCCTGGGACAGCAGTTCGAGAAGGACAGAGAATGCCAACAGCAATATGAACAGAGAAAGAAACAGACACCCAAACCGTTACCCAAGCCAGACCATCAACAACAGCCACAGTCTCCAGCCAAAACCCCTCCCATGTTCTGTTGGAGATGTAGCCAAAAGGGACATTCTTCAGCTACATGTCCAAGACCATATCAAGTAAACCCTTCCAGAAACCACAAATCACAACAGGCAAACACACCTAACTCCCTTCGCAGGAACGACCATCCTACTCTGGGTGCTTTGACCAGAGATGAAACCCCAAGTGTCACTGCCTACGCCGCCCCATCGACATCCCCTTCCTTTCAGTTAATACCGCACCAATTGGTGTTACCCCTGTCCATAGGGCCATGGACAGGAAGAGCCATCCTGGACACCGGGTCATCCTACACACTGCTCAATGAGAAACTGTGGAAGGAGGTTAAAGGTCTACACTACAACTTGAAGCCGTGGACAGAAGGTCCACTCTATCTGGCTGATGGTGAGGCTAAACGACCACTTGGATGGAGTGAGGTAGAGTTCCACCTGTGTAACCACTCCTATATGATTCCTTCTGTTATCCTACAAACCAAGAACCTTGCTTTTCCTGTTGTGTTGGGAATTGATTTCATGTACTTCAGTGGTGTCCAGATTGATATCGCACACAATTGCTACTGGTTTCCATACAATCCGAGCAAGAAGCATTTCTTCCAGTCAGAAGCTACAAAGTTACATGATTGGGGTCCAAATGTGGCAGTCTTCTCTGCCATTGCTCCGGTACCACTAACCCTCGATAATCCTTCTGATGATCTCCTTTTACAGGCTGTGAGAAGAGCTCAGCTGGAACAGCCAGAGGAGTTAAGGCTGTTGGAACAGCTGCAGAATAACGCTGATGTATGTACTTCAAAGCTGGGACGTACCGGGCTCCTGAAGCACAAAATATTCCTTACACAGGAAATGCCGATCAAGCAGAAGCCATATCGTTTGTCCCCAGCAAAGCTAATCATCCAAAAAGGACTCATTAATGATATGTTGACACAAAATATAATTGAACGTTCATCCTCTCCCTGGGCTGCTCCTGTTGTCCTCATCCCAAAAAAGACCGGTGGTCTTAGATTTTGTGTGGACTATAGGAAGACCAACAAGGTTTCCCAGACTGATGCCTATCCTCTTCCCACCATCCAAGAGATCCTGGAGTCATTGTCTGGCGCGGTTGTGTTCACTACCCTTGACCTCAATAGTGGCTATTGGCAGGTTGAGATGGACCAGGAAAGCAAGGACAAGACTGCTTTTGTCTGTGCTGAGGGCTTGTTTTCCTTTAAGGTGATGCCTTTTGGATTAAAGGATGCACCTGCCACTTTCCAAAGACTCATGGAGATTGCGTTAGGTGAGCTCAAAGGGAAGATCTGTTTCGTCTACCTGGACGATATAATTATCTACTCCCAGACCAGAGAACAACATTTTCAAGATCTTCAAGCAGTGTTGGACAAGCTAAGGGAAGCTGGTCTGACATTGAACATGAAGAAGAGCAACTTCTGCCAAACCTCCCTGAAGTTCCTTGGCCATATTGTGTCTTTTGACGGCACTCATGTGGATCCCGAAAAGACCAAGGCGGTACAAGATTTCCCTGTCCCAACCACACTCAAGGCCCTTCAACGGTTCCTTGGGATGGCTGGATGGTACCATCGGTTTGTGTTGAACTTCTCCCAGGTGGCAGAACCCCTCAACGCATTGAAGCGAAAAGGTGCGAAATTCCGATGGACGGCAGAGTGCCAGACCTCTTTTGAAACCCTGAAACGACACCTCGTCACACCTCCCATTTTGGGTCATCCCAACTTTGATTGCCCTTTTGTTGTTTACACTGATGCAAGTGATGTTGGACTTGGTGCTGTTCTAGTCCAACAGACTGGACTTGGCATTGAAGAAGTGCTAGCGTTCGCCAGTCGAACATTGAATGGAGCAGAACGGAACTACTCCACAACCGAGCAAGAGTGCCTCGCAGTTGTCTGGGCTTTGGAAAAGTGGAGGTACTACCTGGAGGGAAGACACTTCACTGTGGTCACTGACCATTCCTCCCTTGTGTGGGTGTTCAAGACCAACAAACCAAGCACCAGACTTATCAGATGGGCTCTACGGTTGCAAGAGTTCACCTTTGCAGTAGAATACAGGAAAGGAAAATACAACACTGTTCCAGATTACATTACAATTACATTTAAGTCATTTAGCAGACGCTCTTATCCAGAGCGACTTACAAAATGGTGCATTCACCTTATGATATCCAGTGGAACAACCACTTTACAATAGTGCATCTAAATATTTTAAGGGGGGGGGGGGGGTTAGAAGGATTACTTTATCCTATCCTAGGTATTCCTTAACCTCTATGGGCTAGGTGGGACGCTAGCGTGCCACCCGTGGTGCACTCATCAACAGCAGGTGCATTTCAAGAGCGGCAAATTTGAATCCAAATAAATGTCAAAATTCAAATTTTTCAAAAATACAACTATTTTACACCCTTTGAAAGATAAACATCTCCTTAATCTAACCACGTTTTACGATTTCAAAAAGGTTTTATGGCGAAAGCATAAATTTAGAGTATGTTAGGACAGTACATTTACAAGAGTTGTGTGTAATGTTTTGTCAATTCAAAGACAGGGTCACCAAAACCATAAAACCAGCTAAAATGATGCACTAACCTTTTACAATCTCCATCAGATGACACTCCTAGGACATTATGTTAGACAATGCATGCATTTTTAGTTCTATCAAGTTCATATTTATATCCAAAAACAGCGTTTTACTATGGCATTGATGTTGAGGAAATCGTTTCCCTCCAATAACCGGCAGTCAAGTCAGCGTCACAAATTAAATAATTAAAATTAGAAAACATTGGTAAAATATTATATTGTCATTTAAAGAATTATAGATTTACATCTCTTGAACGCAATCAACTTGCCAGATTTAAAAATAACCTTACTGGGAAATCACACTTTGCAATAATCTGAGCACTGCGCCCAGAAAAATACGCGTTGCGATACAGATGGGACGTCATGTTGGGGAGATCTAAAATCGAAAATACTATGTAAATAATCCATTACCTTTGATTCTCTTCATCAGATGTCACTTCCAGGTATCACAGGTCCATAACGAATGTAGTTTTGTTCAAAAAAGCTCATTTATGTCCAAAAATCTCCGTCTTGTTAGCACATGATCTAAGCCAGCCGGACTTCTCGTCATGAACGAGGGGAAAAAATATATTTCCGTTCGTTCAAACATGTCAAACGTTGTATAGCATAAATCATTAGGGCCTTTTTTAACCAGAACATGAATAATATTCAAGGTGGACGAATGCATACTCTTTTATAACGTATTGGAACGAGGGTACCCAACATGAACTCGCGCGCCAGGTGTCTAATGGGACATCATCGTTCCATGGCTCTTGTTCGGTCAGATCTCCCTCCAGAAGACTCAAAACACTTTGTAAAGGCTGGTGACATCTAGTGGAAGCAATAGGAAGTGCCAAAATATTCCTCAGCCCCTGTGTTTTTCAATGGGATAGGTTTAAAGGTAATACAACACATCAGGTATCCACTTCCTGTCAGAAAATGTCTCAGGGTTTTGCCTGCCAAATGAGTTCTGTTATAAAAAAATTGAATTTTGACATTTATTTGGATTCAAATTTGCCGCTCTTGAAATGCACCTGCTGTTGATGGAGTGCACCACGGGTGGCACGCTAGCGTCCCACCTAGCCCATAGAGGTTAAGGTTAGGCGTGGGGTTTGGGGAGAGGTTAAGGTTAGGCGTGGGGTTTGGGGAGAGGTTAAGGTTAGGCGTGGGGTTTGGGGAGATGTTAACCTGTTGGGGCTCGGGGGCAGTATTGAGACATTTTGAAAAAAATATGTGCCCATTTTTAACTGCCTCCTACACCAACTCAGAAGCTAGGATATGCATATTATTAACACATTCGGATAGAAAACACTCTGAATTTTCTAAAACTGTTTGAATGGTGTCTGTAAGTATAACAAAACTCATATTGCAGGCAAAAACCTGTGAAAAATAGATCCAAAAAAATTGGGATTTTGTGACTGTACTATTTAGTGTCATTGTTTTATAGATACCATAGTGAGAAAGGATTCATTTCGCAACACCTACGGCTTCCACTAGATGTCAACGATCTTTATAAAGTTGTTTGAAGCGTCTATGATAAACAGAGAGCAAATTAGAATCCAAGGAAGTTGACATGTCATCACTTCATTTTTTTGCGCCTGCGCATAAATCTGAGAGACGTGAGTTTGTCATCATTTTTTATCTAGACATAGGATAGGTTGTGTGAAAATATTACTGATGTTTAACGTTAAAAATGGACCAAAAGATTAATGCTAAACAACATTTGACATGTTTGAACGAACATAAATAGATAATTTACTAGTTTTTTTTAGCTTTTCGGCGTGATTTTACCAGCCCCACACCACGTTTTGTGGGAGCATAATGAACGCTAAGTACTTGGTGTTATTTGGACATAAATTATGAACTTTGTCAAAAGAAACCACATTTGTTCCGGACCTGGAATGCCTTCCGGACCTGGGATCCTGCCTTCTGATGGAGATAATCAAAGGTAAGGGGGTATTTACAATGTTATTATCGATTTTAGATGATGCTAACTGTATAGCATAGCCTGTTGTTCTTAGCATAGCACCCCGTTTATTGCAAAATGTGATTTCCCAGTAAAGTTATTTTGAGATCTGGCCATTCGGTAGCAATTACGAGATGATAATATATTATTCTTTGAATGACAATATTATAATTTACCAATGTTTTCGAATAGTAATTTTGTTATGTTCACCGGAAGCATTTCAGAGAAGAAAAAAATCTGAATTTCACGCTACTGTAAAATGCTGTTTTTGGATATAAATATGAACTTGATGGAACAAAAAATGCATGTATTGTATAACATAATGTCCTAGGAGTGTCATCTGATGGAGATTGACAAAAGTTAGTGCATAATTCAAGCTGGTTTCTGCTTTTGGTGATGCCTGACCTTGAATTGAAAATGGATGTTTGTACTTTTGTGGCTATGTACTGTCCTAACATAATCTAACTTTATGCTTTTGCCGTAAAGCCTCTTTGAAAATCGAACAATGTGGTTAGATTAAGGAGATGTTTATCATTTAAATTGTGTAAAATAGTTGATTGTTTGAGAAATTGAAATTATTAGATTTTTGATGTTTTGAATTTCCAGCCTTGTTAGCAATCATTTTTACATTTTTTTTTTTACATTTTAGTCATTTAGCAGACGCTCTTATCCAGAGCGACTTACAGTAGTGAATGCATACATTTCATACAATTTCATACATTTTTTTCTGTGCTGGCCCCCCGTGGGAATCGAACCCACAACCCTGGTGTTGCAAACACCATGCTCTACCAACTGAGCTACAGGCTCGGGGTTCATTGCTAACCTGTAGCCCCAACAGGTTAAGGTTAGGAGTAGGATTGAGGTTGAGATTAAGAGAGGTGGATGGTTTGATGTGGTCTGTGAGGGTTGGATGAATGGGAGAGAGGGCTGCCAATGTGTTGTTTTTAATGGTTCTTAAAAATCGTTTTGAATATCCTCTTCTTCTGAGTGCATTGAATAGTGTATTTATTGCATAATCCAGGTCTTGCTTGCAAGATGATATCCTGTAGAACCGTATGATTTGTGATTTTATTATTCCCTTAAATGTATGTTTAGGATGGTAACTGTGTTTATGAAGTAAAGCATGTGTGTCTGTTGGTTTGAAGTAGACTCTAGTGTGTAGTGTTTTCTGTGGTTGATTGTTATTACTGAAAAACACTGTTGTGTCTAAGAAGTTGACTTCTTGCGGATGAATTGTGTATTTAACCTTAATTGATGAATGATGGCTGTTGAGAATGTTCATAAAGTCTGTGAATAATTGGATGTCGTGGGGCCAGGCTCCTATTATGTCGTCTAAAAACCGGTAATAAAAAATATGAACACTTGGCCAGTGCCTCTCTCTCCCATTCAGCCATGTATATGTTGGCGTAAGCAGGTGCGAATTTTTTGCCCATAGCTGTTCCCTCCACCTGCAGGTAATAGTGATCGTTAAATAAAAAGTGATTGCTAGTAAGGCTGATTTCTAATAGTTGTAATATTTCTTTGTCCGGTCTGGGTATCTCTTAAAGATTTATGGGGGGGTGTGTGACGACCCTCCCACTCTGTCTGCCGTATTCTCTCTGTTCTTGTTTCCTTGTTAGGATGCCGGTGGGCGGAGTTGGAAGGGTCGTCAGCTAAATGGGAAGCACGTGGGCCCAGCTGTGTCCCAGGATAAAGAGACCTCTTCCACAGTTATTGAGAAGACTCTCTCCATGCAGACACTTTGTTGATTTTGGTTGTGTAGTTTTGTGGCTTTTTGGTTATTTCCTTTGGCACCTTTCAAGACCCTGCATTATTACATTCAGGTATGCAAAACACTCACTTACACTACTGATTACTGATTACACACACGCCATTGTTAATTATTTAGTTATTTTAGTTAATAAATATATATTTTGATACTCCTTGTCTCCACGTTGTCTCCCTTTTGTTGCGAACTCAGAGCCGGTTCGTAACAAGTGGGGGCTCATCCGGGATCTTGAACTTGTGTTTGGGAGAAAACGTGGCGGTATGTTAACCTCTCTAGGCTAGGCGGGACGAATTCGTCCCACCTACGTAACAGCCACTGCTATCCTGTGGCGCGATTTTCAAAACCTTAAAAATCCTATTACTTCAATTTCTCAAACATATGACTATTTTACAGCCATTTAAAGACAAGACTCTCGTTAATCTAACCACACTGTCCGATTTCAAAAAGGCTTTACAACGAAAGCAAAACATTAGATTATGTCAGCAGAGTACCAAGCCAGAAATAATCAGACACCCATTTTTCAAGCCAGCATATAATGTCACCAAAACCCAGAAGACAGCTAAATGCAGCACTCACCTTTGATGATCTTCATCAGATGACAACCCTGGGACATTATGTTATACAATACATGCATGTTTTGTTCAATCAAGTTCATATTTATATCAAAAACCAGCTTTTTACATTAGCATGTGACGTTCAGAACTAGCATACCCCCCGCAAACTTCCGGGGAATTCGCTAACATTTTACTAAATTACTCACGATAAACGTTCACAAAAAGCATAACAATTATTTTAAGAATTATAGATACAGACCTCCTCTATGCACTCGATATGTCCGATTTTAAAATAGCTTTTTGGTGAAAGCACATTTTGCAATATTCTAAGTACATAGCCCAGGCATCACGGGCTCGCTATTTAGACACCCGGCAAGTTTAGCACTCACCATAATCATATTTACTATTATAAAAGTTTGATTACCTTTTGTTGTCTTCGTCAGAATGCACACCCAGGACTGCTACTTCAATAACAAATGTTGGTTTGGTCCAAAATAATCCATCGTTATATCCGAATAGCGGCGTTTTGTTCGTGCGTTCCAGACACTATCCGAAATAGTAAAGAAGTGTCGCGCGCATGGCGCAATTCGTGACAATAAAATTCTAAATATTCCATTACCGTACTTCGAAGCATGTCAACCGCTGTTTAAAATCAATTTTTACGACATTTTTCTCGTAGAAAAGCGATAATATTCCGACAGGGAATCTCCTTTTCGGCAAACAGAGGAAAAAATCCCAAAGGCGGGGGCGGTCGGGGTCACGCGCATAAGCCCAGTGTCCCTTGATCGGCCACTTGAGAAAGGCGATAATGTGTTTCAGCCTGGGGCTGGAATGACGACATTCTGTTTTTTCCCGGGCTCTGAGAGCCTATGGAAGACGTGGGAAGTGTCACGTTAGAGCAGAGATCCTTAGTAAATGATAGAGATGGAAAAGAAGTTCAAGAAATGGTCAGACAGGCCACTTCCTGTAAAGGAATCTCTCAGGTTTTGACCTGCCATTTGAGTTCTGTTATACTCAGACACCATTCAAACAGTTTTAGAAAATTTAGGGTGTTTTCTATCCATATGTAATAAGTATATGCATATTCTAGTTACTGGGTAGGAGTGGTAACCAGATTAAATCGGGTATGTTTTTTTATCCAGCCGTGTCAATACTGCCCCCTAGCCCTAACAGGTTAACGTTAAATCTAGGCCTACGGCGTTAGCTGCGTCTGTTCCACATCAGTTTACTCCTGACACATTGTCTCAGGCCCAGGGGCATGTGAAAGTCCATATTGACCCAGGCTATTTACCTTTCATTACGGAGGGTTTTGTGTCTATGTTAGGAAGTAAGAACCTAGTGCCAGTGAAGATCCTACGAGACACAGGTGCCTCGGAATCGTTTGTGTTGGAATCTGTGTTACCTTTCTCTGCTGAGACTGATTCTGGGAATAGTGTTCTAATTAGGGGAATAGGTTTGAACAATCTGTCAGTTCCATTGCATAAACTGATATTGGATTGTGGACTGGTGAAAGGTGACGTTGTTGTGGGGGTGCGTCCTTCGTTGCCTATTGAGGGTATCGACGTTATCCTTGGGAATAACTTGGCTGGTGAGCGTGTGTGGCCTGTCGTGTTTCCATCTCTAGTGGTTTCCACTAAACCGTCAATTGTAGGGATTCCTGATGAGAGTGCGCAGAGTTTCCCAGCGGTGTTCTCTGCGGGTGCAGTGACGCGGTCTATGAGCCATGGTGACCCGGTCCCTGCTCCGGTAAATGAGAATACCACAAAGAAGTCTCTCACTGTTTTCCCTGTTATCCCGTTATCTGTATTCCGCTCCGATCTAATCAATGCGCCACGGACTGACCCCACATTAGAAGAGTTGCGTGACCAAATTGTGCCTGTGGAACAGTTGGGAGATGTCGCACATGGTTATTTTCTCCAAGAGGATGTTCTGATGAGAAAGTGGGAGTCTACAGAGGATGGTAAAACTGTTCGTTTGGCTGATACCGTTACTTCCCTTGGTTCTTGTAATACTAGGTCTGTGCATGAGGACGAAAATGTTCCTGGTCCCGATGATTGCATACTGCAGGGTAGATTGAAAAATTCAGAGACACTGGATATTTTGGATAGCCCTTTTACTCAGCTACCTGTTGATGGGCGGAAAGAGCTGGTTGGTCTGATTCGGAAAATTCCAGGTTTGTTTTCTGTGACACCTACACGTTGTGACGGCCCTGAATGTTTCTGAACCGTCTCAGTGCTTCTCCTTCCAATAGGGCGCTTTCCCTTTAATTCTCAATTAATTACTGCTTCTTCCAATAGGGCGCTTCCCCTTTAATTCCCAATTAAATAGCCAGCATCAGCTGTGCAAAAGAGGAGTTGTGATGGAAACATGAATGAGGATGTGTTCGACCCTCAGTTCTGAAGCGTCTCTCTTCCGTTTGTTGTGCTGCTTTAAAAGTGTGCTTTGTGTAGCCTAATAGAAAATCTACCCAAGGTCGGCTCCACTCTTGCATCTGTGGACTACACCTCTCCGTTGGTTTTCGTGGCCTTTCTCCGCTGGAGATCTGTCGGCGGATTGGCTTCTCTGACTGACCGACGGACTACAACCTTTTTTGTATACGGTATTTCATTTGTTTTGGTGTGATGTATACTGTGATGATTTAGGTAGTTAGTTGTAGTTGAGGATTTATTGAAATGTGTGGTAAAATATTTGTTCTTTTCATTGTATGATTGACACAGGGTTTACGCTACACTGTATGAACGGACAACCATTGCGTGACTAAGGTCACTTGAGTTCCCTGAACTTGTTTACCGGGCTGGACTCTTTTTAGGCCTGAGGTACAGGACATTTCTGGAGGAACCAGAGCTGTTTATAAAGCTCATTATTGTTATATTGTTGTGTGTGTGTGTGTGTGTGTGTGTGTGTGTGTGTGTGATCATTTAGGTTGTTAATACAACCACGCAAAAGAATACAGTTGTTTTGAAGTTATTTCCATTGTTTTAAGGGTTTATGAAAAGTGTATTTCCATCCTGACTTTTACATGAGTCCTTTGTATTGGTGTAGACTTGACGGACCAGATGGGACTCATTCCCTATCAAACTAAAAGGAGAAACTAATATTTTCTCTGGTAGGCACAACCTACCTGGCACCCCTATAAATTATAACCTCAAGTCAAAACCGTTACATAAAAAATGGCACCCCAGATGGGACCTCAACATTGAGAAATAACCAAAGCAAATCTTTTGTGTGGAATTAAAACAATGGATTCACCCCAAGAAAATGTGCTCATCCATATCATACCTGTCAATGGGAATACACAGGGCCAGTCTGACCATCGAGCCGACAATACAAATCATAATGTCAATGGAGTTGATTTGGGCCAGAGCCCTGGGAATCTGAAGGCTCGGTCTGGACCACAGGCCACAGGAGGTCTAACCAGCTACTCCCTTATTGACATGGATCTGTGTGGAAGTACTGAGCTAGCCTTCCCTCTGACGCCCAACCTTCCTCCATTGTCTGGTTTATCTCCAGAGGTTGTAGTCTTACAACTTCAAGGTGACATCCTTGATATTCGTCGGACTCAACAACATCTCCAAACTCTAATCCACCATAAATTCAAATGTCTGAGTGAAGAGCAACAACAGAGTGCCATGGAATTCAGAAACTCACTGAGCACTCTAACCCACACACTGACAGAGCTCAGTGAGAGTGGAAGACGGGATGTTACTGGTGCCATGGACAGGCAGTTTGACTACCAACAAACCCAACTCACTGCCACTCTCCAGTGGCGCTTGCAACATCATCACACTGAGGTTCTCAAGGACGTTAATTCAGTTTTTTCTCCTCTGGTTAACACTGTAGACCACTTGCAAAAAGAGCTTTCTAATTGTGTTAAAATGTTGGCTGACGTGTCTGTTGACATGGCCTCCATTAGGCACAACTCCTTGCACAGAGCTTCTCTGGTGTCCACTTCTGTTCAGACCACTGAGGGCCAAGCTGGCACCTCAGAACAGCTAAGACAAGGCCATGCTGCAGCCACCCCTTACAGGATGCAATCCACCATGCATCCTGGTGTTCATTTTCATGGTCCGATAACTCCCTCACCCTCTACTTCCTCAATCCCTCCTAGCTCTTTTGTTCATGGTGATTTGAGTAGACGTCATGTGGGGGCGATGCCCATTAAATTGCAATTTCCCACCTTTGGGAAAAAAGATGACAGTCCTGATCCGCTAATGTATCTGGAAAGATGTCGTGACTTTCTTGCCCTCAATCCCCTGGCTGACGAAGAACTCCTTGCCACATTGAGGAATGTGTTGCATGGTACAGCTCGAGACTGTTGGGATGTGGCACGTCTCACCACTACCTCCTGGGCTGACTTTGAGGCCAAGTTTTCCTCTGCATTTCTGTCTGAGGACTACACAGATGAGCTGGCAGACAGAGTCTTTAATCGAGTGCAAAGAGAGAAGGAGAGTATCCGTGACTTTGCATACGGTTACCACTCCCTGTGCAGAAGGTGGAAACCTGGTATTGAGGAGGAAGAGGTCATTAAATTGATCTTGAAGAACATCAACCCACTACTAGCCAGTCAACTCAGAGAAAGAGTCACCACTGTTGATGGACTGGTTCGCCTGGGACAGCAGTTCGAGAAGGACAGAGAATGCCAACAGCAATATGAACAGAGAAAGAAACAGACACCCAAACCGTTACCCAAGCCAGACCATCAACAACAGCCACAGTCTCCAGCCAAAACCCCTCCCATGTTCTGTTGGAGATGTAGCCAAAAGGGACATTCTTCAGCTACATGTCCAAGACCATATCAAGTAAACCCTTCCAGAAACCACAAATCACAACAGGCAAACACACCTAACTCCCTTCGCAGGAACGACCATCCTACTCTGGGTGCTTTGACCAGAGATGAAACCCCAAGTGTCACTGCCTACGCCGCCCCATCGACATCCCCTTCCTTTCAGTTAATACCGCACCAATTGGTGTTACCCCTGTCCATAGGGCCATGGACAGGAGGAGCCATCCTGGACACCGGGTCATCCTACACACTGCTCAATGAGAAACTGTGGAAGGAGGTTAAAGGTCTACACTACAACTTGAAGCCGTGGACAGAAGGAATCATATAGGAGTGGTTACACAGGTGGAACTCTACCTCACCCCATCCAAGTGGGTGTGTTGTCGGTGTGTGTGTGTGTGTGTGTGTTGTCGGTGTGTGTGTGTATGTTGTCGGTGTGTGTGTGTTGTCGGTGTGTGTGTGTGTGTGTGTTGTTGGTGTGTGTGTGTGTGTTGTCAGTGTGTGTGTGTGTGTGTTGTCGGTGTGTTGCCGACAACACACACACACACACACACACACACCGACAACACACACACACACACCGACAACACACACACACACACACCGACAACACACACACACACACCGACAACACACACACACACCGACAACACACACACACACACACACACACACCGACAACACACACACCGACAACACACACACACACCGACAACACACACACACACACACACACCGACAACACACACACCGACAAAACACACACACACCGACAACACACACACACACACACACACAGACAACACACACACACCAACAACACACACACACACCGACAACACACACACACACACACACCGACAACACACACACACACACACCGACAACACATAAACACACACACACCGACAACACACACACACACACACACTGACAACACACACACACACACACCGACAACACACACACACACCGACAACACACACACACACACACCGACAACACACACACACACACCGACAACACACACACACACACCGACAACACACACACACACACCGACAACACACACACACACACACACACACACCGACAACACACACACACACACACACTGACAACACACACACACACACACACTGACAACACACACACACACACACCGACAACACACACACACACACCGACAACACACACACACACACACCGACAACACATACACACACACACACCGACAACACATAAACACACACACACTGACAACACACACACACACACACACCGACAACACACACACACACACACAACAACAACACACACACACACACCGACAACACACACACACACACCGACAACACACACACACACACACCGACAACACACACACACACACACCGACAACACACACACACACACCGACAACACACACACACACACCGACAACACACACACACACACACCGACAACACACACACACCCACACCGACAACACACACACACCGACAACACACACACACCGACAACACACCGACCACACACACACACAGCGACAACACACACACACACACCGACAACACACACACACACACACCGACAACACACACACACACACACCGACAACACACACACACACACACACACACACCGACAACACACACACACACACACACCGACAACACACACACACACCGACAACACACACACACACACACACCGACAACACACACACACACCGACAACACACACACACACACCGGCAACACACACACACACACCGATAACACACACACACACACACACCGACAACACACACACACACACTGACAACACACACACACACACACACCGACAACACACACACACCGACAACACACACACACACACACACACCGACAACACACACACACACAACACACACACACACACACCGACAACACACACACACACACACACCGACAACACACACACACACCGACAACACACACACACACACACACAAACCGACAACACACACACACACAGACCGACAACACACACACACACACCTACAACACACAC
>NW_027675367.1:167500-170000 GCF_965601325.2 Salmo salar
ACACCGACAAAACACACACACACCGACAACACACACACACACACACACCGACAACACACACACACACACACACAGACAACACACACACACCAACAACACACACACACACCGACAACACACACACACACACACCGACAACACATAAACACACACACACCGACAACACACACACACACACACTGACAACACACACACACACACACACCGACAACACACACACACACCGACAACACACACACACACACCGACAACACACACACACACACCGACAACACACACACACACACACCGACAACACACACACACACACACCGACAACACACACACACACACCGACAACACACACACACACACACACACACACACCGACAACACACACACACACACACACTGACAACACACACACACACCGACAACACACACACACACACACCGACAACACACACACACACACACCGACAACACATAAACACACACACACCGACAACACACACACACACACTGACAACACACACACACACACACCGACAACACACACACACACACACACCGACAACACACACACACACACCGACAACACACACACACACACCGACAACACACACACCGACAACACACACACACACCGACAACACACACACACACACACCGACAACACACACACACACACCGACAACACACACACACACACCGACAACACACACACACACACCGACAACACACACACACCGACAACACACACACACCGACAACACACACACACACACACACCGACCACACACACACACAGCGACAACACACACACACACACACCGACAACACACACACACACACCGACAACACACACACACACACACACACCGACAACACACACACACACACACCGACAACACACACACACACACACCGACAACACACACACACACACCGGCAACACACACACACACACTGACAACACACACACACACACACACCGACAACACACACACACCGACAACACACACACACACACACACACCGACAACACAAACATACACCGACAACACACACACACACACACACACAAACCGACAACACACACACACACACCGACAACACACACACACACCGACAACACACACACACACACACCGACAACACACACACACACCGACAATAGACACACACACACACACACCGACCACACACACACACACACCGACAACACACACACACACACCGACAACACACACACACACACAATGACAACACACACACACACCAACAATAGACACACACACACACACACACACCGACCACACACACACACAGCGACAACACACACACACACACACACACCGACAACACACACACACACACACCGACAACACAAACACACACACACACACACCGACAACACACACACACACACACCGACAACACACACACACACACACCGACAACACACACACACACACCGGCAACACACACACACACACCGATAACACACACACACACACACCGACAACACACACACACACACTGACAACACACACACACACACACACACCGACAACACACACACACCGACAACACACACACACACACACACACACCGACAACACACACACACACAACACACACACACACCGACAACACACACACACACACACACCGACAACACACACACACACACCGACAACACACACACACACACAAACCGACAACACACACACACCCACCCGACAACACACACACACACACCGACAACACACACACACACCGACAACACACACACACACACGCACACCGACAACACACACACACACCGACAACACACACACACACACACCGACAACACACACACACACACACACCGACATCACACACACACACACCGACAACACACACACACACCGACAACACACACACACACACACAGACAACACACACACACCAACAACACACACACACCGACAACACACACACACACACCGACAACACACACACACACACACCGACAACACATAAACACACACACACCGACAACACACACACACACACACACTGACAACACACACACACACACACCGACAACACACACACACACACACCGACAACACACACACACACACCGACAACACACACACACACACCGACAACACACACACACACACACACACACACACCGACAACACACACACACACACACCGACAACACACACACACACACCGACAACACACACACACACACCGACAACACACACACACACACACACCAACAACACACACACACCGACAACACACACACACACACACACACCGACAACACACACACACCGACAACACACACACACACACCGACAACACACACACACCGACAACACACACACACACACCGACAACACACACATACACACACACACCGACAACACACACACACACACCGACAACACACACACACACACCGACAACACACACACACACCGACAACACACACACACACACGCACACCGACAAC
>NW_027675367.1:175000-220000 GCF_965601325.2 Salmo salar
GACAACACATACACACACACACACCGACAACACACACACACACACACGACAACACACACACACACACACCGACAACACACACACACACCGACAACACACACACACACACCGACAACACACACACACACACACCGACAACACACACACACACACCGACAACACACACACACACACACCGACAACACACACACACCGACAACACACACACACCGACAACACACACACACACACCGACAACACACACACACACACACACCGACAACACATAAACACACACACACCGACAACACACACACACACACACTGACAACACACACACACACACACCGACAACACACACACACACACACACCGACAACACACACACACACACCGACAACACACACACACACACACCGACAACACATAAACACACACACACCGACAACACACACACACACACCGACAACACACACACACACACCGACAACACACACACACCGACAACACACACACACACCGACAACACACACACACACACACACCGACATCACACACACACACACCGACAAAACACACACACACCGACAACACACACACACACACACACAGACAACACACACACACCAACAACACACACACACACCGACAACACACACACACACACACACCAACAACACACACACACACACACCGACAACACATAAACACACACACACCGACAACACACACACACACACACTGACAACACACACACACACACACCGACAACACACACACACACCGACAACACACACACACACACCGACAACACACACACACACACCGACAACACACACACACACACCGACAACACACACACACACACACCGACAACACACACACACACACCGACAACACACACACACACACACACACACACACCGACAACACACACACACACACACACTGACAACACACACACACACCGACAACACACACACACACACCGACAACACACACACACACACACCGACAACACATAAACACACACACACCGACAACACACACACACACACTGACAACACACACACACACACACCGACAACACACACACACACACACACCGACAACACACACACACACACCGACAACACACACACACACACCGACAACACACACACACACACACACACACCGACAACACACACACACACCGACACACACACACACACACACCGACAACACACACACACACACCGACAACACACACACACACACCGACAACACACACACACACACCGACAACACACACACACACACACCGACAACACACACACACCGACACACACACACACACACACACACCGACCACACACACACACAGCGACAACACACACACACACACACCGACAACACACACACACACACCGACAACACACACACACACACACACACCGACAACACACACACACACACACCGACAACACACACACACACACACCGACAACACACACACACACACCGGCAACACACACACACACACCGATAACACACACACACACACACCGACAACACACACACACACACTGACAACACACACACACACACACACCGACAACACACACACACCGACAACACACACACACACACACACACCGACAACACAAACATACACCGACAACACACACACACACACACACACAAACCGACAACACACACACACACACCGACAACACACACACACACCGACAACACACACACACACACACCGACAACACACACACACACCGACAACACACACACACACCGACAATAGACACACACACACACACACCGACCACACACACACACACACCGACAACACACACACACACACAATGACAACACACACACACACCAACAATAGACACACACACACACACACACCGACCACACACACACACAGCGACAACACACACACACACACACACACCGACAACACACACACACACACACACACCGACAACACACACACACACACACACCGACAACACACACACACACACACCGACAACACACACACACACACACCGACAACACACACACACACACCGGCAACACACACACACACACCGATAACACACACACACACACACCGACAACACACACACACACACTGACAACACACACACACACACACACACCGACAACACACACACACCGACAACACACACACACACACACACACACCGACAACACACACACACACAACACACACACACACCGACAACACACACACACACACACACCGACAACACACACACACACACCGACAACACACACACACACACAAACCGACAACACACACACACCCACCCGACAACACACACACACACACCGACAACACACACACACACCGACAACACACACACACGCACACCGACAACACACACACACACCGACAACACACACACACACACACCGACAACACACACACACACACACACCGACATCACACACACACACACCGACAACACACACACACACCGACAACACACACACACACACACAGACAACACACACACACCAACAACACACACACACACCGACAACACACACACACACACACACCGACACACACACACACACACCGCCCCCCCACACCGCCCCCACACACACACCGCCCTAAACACACACACACCGACAACACACACACACACACACACTGACAACACACACACACACACACCGACAACACACACACACACACCGACAACACACACACACACACCGACAACACACACACACACACACACACACACACCGACAACACACACACACACCGACAACACACACACACACACACCGACAACACACACACACACACCGACAACACACACACACCGACAACACACACACACACACACCGACAACACACACACACCCACACCGACAACACACACACACCGACAACACACACACACACACACACACCGACCACACACACACACAGCGACAACACACACACACACACAGCGACAACACACACACACACACACCGACAACACACACACACACACACCGACAACACACACACACACACCGACAACACACACACACACACCGGCAACACACACACACACACCGGCAACACACACACACACACACCGGCAACACACACACACACACACTGACAACACACACACACACACACACCGACAACACACACACACCGACAACACACACACACACACACACACACCGACAACACACACACACCGACAACACACACACACACACCGACAACACACACACACACACACACACCGACAACACACACACACACCGACAACACACACACACACACACACAAACCGACAACACACACACACACACACCGACAACACACACACCGACAACACACACACACCGACAACACACACACACACCGACAACACACACACACACACACCGACAACACACACACACACCGACAATAGGCACACACACACACACACACACACCGACCACACACACACACAGCGACAACACACACACACACACTGACAACACACACACACACAAACACACACACCGACAACACACACACACACACACCGACAACACACACACACACACTGACAACACACACACACACACACCGACAACACACACACACCGACAACACACACACACACACACCCGACAACACACACACACACACAACACAAACACACACACCGACAACACACACACACACACACACACCGACAACACACACACACACACCGACAACACACACACACACCGACAACACACACACACACACACACACACCGACAACACACACACACACACACACACACCGACAACACACACACACACACACACCGACAACACACACACACACCGACAACACACACACACACACACACAAACCGACAACACACACACACACACACCGACAACACACACACACACACCGACAACACACACACACACCGACACACACACACACACACACACCGACAACACACACACACACCGACAATAGACACACACACACACACACACACCGACCACACACACACACACAGCGAAAACACACACACACACACACCGACAACACACACACACACACACCGACAACACACACACACACCGACAATAGACACACACACACACACACACACACCGACCACACACACACACAGCGACAACACACACACACACACACACACCGACAACACATAAACACACACACACACCGACAACACACACACACACACACTGACAACACACACACACACACACCGACAACACACACACACACACACACCGACAACACACACACACACACCGACAACACACACACACACACCGACAACACACACACACACACACACACACACACACACACACACACACACCGACAACACACACACACACCGACAACACACACACACACACACACCGACAACACACACACACACACCGACAACACACACACACCGACAACACACACACACACACACCGACAACACACACACACCCACACCGACAACACACACACACCGACAACACACACACACACACACACCGACCACACACACACACACACACCGACAACACACACACACACACCGACAACACACACACACACACCGACAACACACACACACACACACCGACAACACACACACACACACACCGACAACACACACACACACACCGGCAACACACACACACACACCGATAACACACACACACACACACCGACAACACACACACACACACACACTGACAACACACACACACACACACACACCGACAACACACACACACCGACAACACACACACACACACACACACACCGACAACACACACACACCGACAACACACACACACACACCGACAACACACACACAACACACACACACACCGACAACACACACACACACACACACAAACCGACAACACACACACACACACACCGACAACACACACACACCGACAACACACACACACACCGACAACACACACACACACACACCGACAACACACACACACACACCGGCAACACACACACACACACCGATAACACACACACACACACACCGACAACACACACACACACACTGACAACACACACACACACACCGACAACACACACACACCGACAACACACACACACACACACACACACCGACAACACACACACACACAACACACACACACACCGACAACACACACACACACACACACACACCGACAACACACACACACACACCGACAACACACACACACACACACACAAACCGACAACACACACACACACACCGACAACACACACACACACACCGACAACACACACACACACCGACAACACACACACACACACGCACACCGACAACACACACACACCGACAACACACACACACACACTGACAACACACACACACACACACCAACAACACACACACACACACACACCGACAACACACACACACACACCGACAACACACACACACACACACCGACAACACACACACACACCGACAACACATAAACACACACACACCGACAACACACACACACACACACCGACAACACACACACACACACCGACAACACACACACACACACCGACAACACACACACACACACCGACAACACACACACACCGACAACACACACACACACACCGACAAAACACACACACACCGACAACACACACACCCACACAGACAACACACACACACCAACAACACACACACACACCGACAACACACACACACACACACACCGACAACACACACACACACACACCGACAACACATAAACACACACACACCGACAACACACACACACACACACTGACAACACACACACACACACACCGACAACACACACACACACCGACAACACACACACACACACCGACAACACACACACACACACCGACAACACACACACACACACCGACAACACACACACACACACACCGACAACACACACACACACACCGACAACACACACCGACAACACACACACACACACACACTGACAACACACACACACACACACACTGACAACACACACACACACACACACCGACAACACACACACACACACCGACAACACACACACACACACACCGACAACACATAAACACACACACACCGACAACACACACACACACACTGACAACACACACACACACACACACCGACAACACACACACACACACACACCGACAACACACACACACACACCGACAACACACACACACACACACCGACAACACATAAACACACACACACCGACAACACACACACACACACTGACAACACACACACACACACACACCGACAACACACACACACACACACACCGACAACACACACACACACACCGACAACACACACACACACACACACACACCGACAACACACACACACACCGACAACACACACACACACACACCGACAACACACACACACACACCGACAACACACACACACACACCGACAACACACACACACACACACCGACAACACACACACACCCACACCGACAACACACACACACCGACAACACACACACACCGACAACACACACACACACACACACCGACCACACACACACACAGCGACAACACACACACACACCGACAACACACACACACACACACACACACACCGACACACACACACACACCGACAACACACACACACACACACCGACAACACACACACACACACCGGCAACACACACACACACACCGATAACACACACACACACCGACAACACACACACACACACTGACAACACACACACACACACACACCGACAACACACACACACCGACAACACACACACACACACACACCGACAACACACACACACACAACACACACACACACACACCGACAACACACACACACACACCGACAACACACACACACACCGACAACACACACACACACACACACAAACCGACAACACACACACACACACACCGACAACACACACACACACACCGACAACACACACACACACCGACAACACACACACACACACACCGACAACACACACACACACCGACAATAGACACACACACACACACACACACCGACCACACACACACACACACCGACAACACACACACACACACCGACAACACACACACACACACAATGACAACACACACACACACCAACAATAGACACACACACACACACACCGACCACACACACACACAGCGACAACACACACACACACACACACACCGACAACACAAACACACACACACACACACCGACAACACACACACACACACACCGACAACACACACACACACACACCGACAACACACACACACACACCGGCAACACACACACACACACCGATAACACACACACACACACACCGACAACACACACACACACACTGACAACACACACACACACACACCGACAACACACACACACCGACAACACACACACACACACACACACACCGACAACACACACACACACAACACACACACACACCGACAACACACACACACACACACACCGACAACACACACACACACACACCGACAACACACACACACACACCGACAACACACACACACACACAAACCGACAACACACACACACACACCGACAACACACACACACACACCGACAACACACACACACACCGACAACACACACACACACACGCACACCGACAACACACACACACCGACAACACACACACACACACACACACCGACATCACACACACACACACCGACAACACACACACACATCGACAACACACACACACACACACAGACAACACACACACACAGACAACACACACACACACCAACAACACACACACACACACACACACCGACAACACACACACACACACACCGACAACACATAAACACACACACACCGACAACACATAAACACACACACACTGACAACACACACACACACACACCGACAACACACACACACACACCGACAACACACACACACACACCGACAACACACACACACACACCGACAACACACACACACACACACACACACACCGACAACACACACACACACTGACAACACACACACACACACACCGACAACACACACACACACACCGACAACACACACACACCGACAACACACACACACACACCGACAACACACACACACCCACACCGACAACACACACACACCGACAACACACACACACACACACACCGACCACACACACACACAGCGACAACACACACACACACACACCGACAACACACACACACACACCGACAACACACACACACCGACAAATCACACACACACCGACAACACACACACACACACACCGACAACACACACACACACACCGGCAACACACACACACACACCGATAACACACACACACACACACCGGCAACACACACACACACACCGATAACACACACACACACACACCGACAACACACACACACACACACTGACAACACACACACACACACACACACACACACCGACAACACACACACACACACCGACAACACACACACACCGACAACACACACACACCCACACCGACAACACACACACACCCACACCGACAACACACACACACACACACACCGACCACACACACACACAGCGACAACACACACACACACACACCGACAACACACACACACCGACAACACACACACACACACCGACAACACACACACACACACACCGACACACACACACACACACACCGACAACACACACACACACACACCGACAACACACACACACACACCGATAACACACACACACACACACCGACAACACACACACACACACACTGACAACACACACACACCACACACCGACAACACACACACACCGACAACACACACACACACACACACACACACCGACAACACACACACACCGACAACACACACACACCACACCGACAACACACACACACACACACACCGACAACACACACACACACCGACAACACACACACACACACACACAAACCGACAACACACACACACACACACCGACAACACACACACACACACACCGACAACACACACACACACCGACAACACACACACACACACACCGACAACACACACACACACCGACAATAGGCACACACACACACACACACACCGACCACACACACACACAGCGACAACACACACACACACACTGACAACACACACACAACACACACACACCGACAACACACACACACACACACCGACAACACACACACACACACACCGACAACACACACAAACACACCGGCAACACACACACACACACCGATAACACACACACACACACACCGACAACACACACACACACACTGACAACACACACACACACACACACCGACAACACACACACACCGACAACACACACACACACACCGACAACACACACACACACACAACACACACACACCGACAACACACACACACACACACACCGACAACACACACACACACCGACAACACACACACACACACACACACACCGACAACACACACACACACACCGACAACACACACACACACCGACAACACACACACACACACACAAACCGACAACACACACACACACACACCGACAACACACACACACACACCGACAACACACACACACCGACAACACACACACACACACCGACAACACACACACACACCGACAATAGACACACACACACACACACACACCGACCACACACACACACACAGCGAAAACACACACACACACACACCGACAACACACACACACACATACCGACAACACACACACACACCGACAATAGACACACACACACACACACACACCGACCACACACACACACAGCGACAACACACACACACACACACACACCGACAACACACACACACACACCGACAACACAAACACACACACACACACACACCGACAACACACACACACCGACAACACACACACACACACACCGACAACACACACACACACACCGGCAACACACACACACACACCGATAACACACACACACACACACCGACAACACACACACACACACTGACAACACACACACACACACACACCGACAACACACACACACCGACAACACACACACACACACACACACACACACCGACAACACACACACACACAACACACACACACACCGACAACACACACACACACACACACCGACAACACACACACACACACCGACAACACACACACACACACACACACAAACCGACAACACACACACACACACACCGACAACACACACACACACACCGACAACACACACACACACCGACAACACACACACACACACGCACACCGACAACACACACACACCGACAACACACACACACACCGACAACACACACACACACACACACCGACATCACACACACACACACCGACAACACACACACCGACAACACACACACACACACACACAGACAACACACACACACCAACAACACACACACACACCGACAACACACACACACACACACACCGACAACACACACACACACAGACAACACACACACACCAACAACACACACACACACCGACAACACACACACACACACACACCGACAACACACACACACACACACCGACAACACATAAACACACACACACCGACAACACACACACACACACACTGACAACACACACACACACACACCGACAACACACACACACACCGACAACACACACACACACCGACAACACACACACACACACCGACAACACACACACACACCGACAACACACACACACACACTGACAACACACACACACACACCGACAACACACACACACCGACAACACACACACACACACACACACACCGACAACACACACACACACAACACACACACACACCGACAACACACACACACACACACACACACCGACAACACACACACACACACCGACAACACACACACACACACACACAAACCGACAACACACACACACACACACCGACAACACACACACACACACCGACAACACACACACACACCGACAACACACACACACACACGCACACCGACAACACACACACACCGACAACACACACACACACACACTGACAACACACACACACACACACCAACAACACACACACACACACACACCGACAACACACACACACACACCGACAACACACACACACACACACCGACAACACATAAACACACACACACCGACAACACACACACACACACACCGACAACACACACACACACACCGACAACACACACACACACACCGACAACACACACACACCGACAACACACACACACACCGACAACACACACACACACACACACCGACATCACACACACACACACCGACAAAACACACACACACCGACAACACACACACCCACACAGACAACACACACACACCAACAACACACACACACACCGACAACACACACACACACACACACCGACAACACACACACACACACACCGACAACACATAAACACACACACACCGACAACACACACACACACACACTGACAACACACACACACACACACCGACAACACACACACACACCGACAACACACACACACACACCGACAACACACACACACACACCGACAACACACACACACACACCGACAACACACACACACACACACCGACAACACACACACACACACCGACAACACACACCGACAACACACACACACACACACACTGACAACACACACACACACACACACTGACAACACACACACACACACACACCGACAACACACACACACACACCGACAACACACACACACACACACCGACAACACATAAACACACACACACCGACAACACACACACACACACTGACAACACACACACACACACACACCGACAACACACACACACACACACACCGACAACACACACACACACACCGACAACACACACACACACACACACACACCGACAACACACACACACACCGACAACACACACACACACACACACCGACAACACACACACACACACCGACAACACACACACACCGACAACACACACACACACACACCGACAACACACACACACCCACACCGACAACACACACACACCGACAACACACACACACACACACACCGACCACACACACACACAGCGACAACACACACACACACCGACAACACACACACACACACACACACACACCGACACACACACACACACCGACAACACACACACACACACACCGACAACACACACACACACACCGGCAACACACACACACACACCGATAACACACACACACACCGACAACACACACACACACACTGACAACACACACACACACACACACCGACAACACACACACACCGACAACACACACACACACACACACCGACAACACACACACACACAACACACACACACACACACCGACAACACACACACACACACCGACAACACACACACACACCGACAACACACACACACACACACACACAACCGACAACACACACACACACACACCGACAACACACACACACACACCGACAACACACACACACACCGACAACACACACACACACACACCGACAACACACACACACACCGACAATAGACACACACACACACACACACACCGACCACACACACACACACACCGACAACACACACACACACACCGACAACACACACACACACACAATGACAACACACACACACACCAACAATAGACACACACACACACACACCGACCACACACACACACAGCGACAACACACACACACACACACACACCGACAACACACACACACACACACACACCGACAACACACACACACACACACCGACAACACACACACACACACACCGACAACACACACACACACACCGGCAACACACACACACACACCGATAACACACACACACACACACCGACAACACACACACACACACTGACAACACACACACACACACACCGACAACACACACACACCGACAACACACACACACACACACACACACCGACAACACACACACACACAACACACACACACACCGACAACACACACACACACACACACCGACAACACACACACACACACACCGACAACACACACACACACACCGACAACACACACACACACACAAACCGACAACACACACACACACACCGACAACACACACACACACACCGACAACACACACACACACCGACAACACACACACACACACGCACACCGACAACACACACACACCGACAACACACACACACACACACACACCGACATCACACACACACACACCGACAACACACACACACATCGACAACACACACACACACACACAGACAACACACACACACAGACAACACACACACACACCAACAACACACACACACACACACACACCGACAACACACACACACACACACCGACAACACATAAACACACACACACCGACAACACATAAACACACACACACTGACAACACACACACACACACACCGACAACACACACACACACACCGACAACACACACACACACACCGACAACACACACACACACACCGACAACACACACACACACACACACACACACCGACAACACACACACACACTGACAACACACACACACACACACCGACAACACACACACACACACCGACAACACACACACACCGACAACACACACACACACACCGACAACACACACACACCCACACCGACAACACACACACACCGACAACACACACACACACACACACCGACCACACACACACACAGCGACAACACACACACACACACACCGACAACACACACACACACACCGACAACACACACACACCGACAACACACACACACACACCGACAACACACACACACACACACCGACAACACACACACACACACACCGACAACACACACACACACACCGGCAACACACACACACACACCGATAACATTCACACACACACACCGACAACACACACACACACACACTGACAACACACACACACACACACACACACACCGACAACACACACACACACTGACAACACACACACACACACACCGACAACACACACACACACACCGACAACACACACACACACACCGACAACACACACACACCGACAACACACACACACCCACACCGACAACACACACACACCCACACCGACAACACACACACACACACACACCGACCACACACACACACAGCGACAACACACACACACACACACCGACAACACACACACACCGACAACACACACACACACACCGACAACACACACACACACACACCGACAACACACACACACACACACCGACAACACACACACACACACACCGACAACACACACACACACCGATAACACACACACACACACACCGACAACACACACACACACACACTGACAACACACACACACACACACACCGACAACACACACACACCGACAACACACACACACACACACACACACACCGACAACACACACACACCGACAACACACACACACACACCGACAACACACACACACACACACACCGACAACACACACACACACCGACAACACACACACACACACACACAAACCGACAACACACACACACACACACCGACAACACACACACACACACACCGACAACACACACACACACCGACAACACACACACACACACACCGACAACACACACACACACCGACAATAGGCACACACACACACACACACACCGACCACACACACACACAGCGACAACACACACACACACACTGACAACACACACACAAACACACACACCGACAACACACACACACACACACCGACAACACACACACACACACACCGACAACACACACAAACACACCGGCAACACACACACACACACCGATAACACACACACACACACACCGACAACACACACACACACACTGACAACACACACACACACACACACCGACAACACACACACACCGACAACACACACACACACACCGACAACACACACACACACACAACACACACACACCGACAACACACACACACACACACACCGACAACACACACACACACCGACAACACACACACACACACACACACACCGACAACACACACACACACACCGACAACACACACACACACCGACAACACACACACACACACACAAACCGACAACACACACACACACACACCGACAACACACACACACACACCGACAACACACACACACCGACAACACACACACACACACCGACAACACACACACACACCGACAATAGACACACACACACACACACACACCGACCACACACACACACACAGCGAAAACACACACACACACACACCGACAACACACACACACACATACCGACAACACACACACACACCGACAATAGACACACACACACACACACACACCGACCACACACACACACAGCGACAACACACACACACACACACACACCGACAACACACACACACACACCGACAACACAAACACACACACACACACACACCGACAACACACACACACACACCGACAACACACACACACACACACCGACAACACACACACACACACCGGCAACACACACACACACACCGATAACACACACACACACACACCGACAACACACACACACACACTGACAACACACACACACACACACACCGACAACACACACACACCGACAACACACACACACACACACACACACACACCGACAACACACACACACACAACACACACACACACCGACAACACACACACACACACACACCGACAACACACACACACACACCGACAACACACACACACACACACACAAACCGACAACACACACACACACACACCGACAACACACACACACACACCGACAACACACACACACACCGACAACACACACACACACACGCACACCGACAACACACACACACCGACAACACACACACACACCGACAACACACACACACACACACACCGACATCACACACACACACACCGACAACACACACACCGACAACACACACACACACACACACAGACAACACACACACACCAACAACACACACACACACCGACAACACACACACACACACACACCGACAACACACACACACACAGACAACACACACACACCAACAACACACACACACACCGACAACACACACACACACACACACCGACAACACACACACACACACACCGACAACACATAAACACACACACACCGACAACACACACACACACACACCGACAACACACACACACACCGACAACACACACACACACCGACAACACACACACACACACCGACAACACACACACACACCGACAACACACACACACACACACACACACACACACCGACAACACACACACACACCGACAACACACACACACACACACCGACAACACACACACACACCGACAACACACACACACACACACCGACAACACACACACACACCGACAACACACACACACCCACACCGACAACACACACACACCGACAACACACACACACACACACACCGACCACACACACACACAGCGACAACACACACACACACCGACAACACACACACACACACCGACAACACACACACACCGACAACACACACACACACACCGACAACACACACACACACACACCGACAACACACACACACACACACACACCGACAACACACACACACACACCGGCAACACACACACACACACCGATAACACACACACACACACTGACAACACACACACACACACACACCGACAACACACACACACCGACAACACACACACACCGACAACACACACACACACCCACACACACCGACAACACACACACACCGACAACACACACACACCGACAACACACACACACACACCGACAACACACACACACACACACACCGACAACACACACACACACCGACAACACACACACACCCACACCGACAACACACACACACACACACACACACCGACCACACACACACACAGCGACAACACACACACACACACACCGACAACACACACACACACACCGACAACACACACACACCGACAACACACACACACACACCGACAACACACACACACACACACCGACAACACACACACACACACACCGACAACACACACACACACACCGGCAACACACACACACACACCGATAACACACACACACACACACCGATAACACACACACACACACACCGACAACACACACACACCGACAACACACACACACACACACACACACCGACAACACACACACACCGACAACACACACACACACACACACACACCGACAACACACACACACCGACAACACACACACACACACACCGACAACACACACACACACACACACAAACCGACAACACACACACACACACACCGACAACACACACACACACACACACAAACCGACAACACACACACACACACACCGACAACACACACACACACACCGACAACACACACACACACACACCGACAACACACACACACACCGACAATAGACACACACACACAAACACACACCGACCACACACACACACAGCGACAACACACACACACACACACCGACAACACACACACACACACACCGACAACACACACACACACACACTGACAACACACACACACACACCGACAACACACACACACACACCGACAACACACACACACACACACACACACACACACACACACACACACACACACACACGACACACACACACACACACACACACACACACACACCGACAACACACACACACACACACACACACACACACCGACAACACACACACACACACACACACACACACACACCGACAACACACACACACACACACACACACACACACCGACAACACACACACACACACACACACACACACACCGACAACACACACACACACACACACACACACACACCGACAACACACACACACACCGACAACACACACACACACACACCGACAACACACACACACACACCGACAACACACACACACACACCGACAACACACACACACACACCGACAACACACACACACACACACCGACACACACACACACACACCGACACACACACACACACACACCGACACACACACACACACACCGCCCCCCCACACACCGACAACACACACACACACACCGACAACACACACACACACACACACCGACAACACATAAACACACACACCGACAACACACAAACACACACACCGACAACACATAAACACACACACCGACAACACACACACACACACACCGACAACACACACACACACACCGGCAACACACACACACACACCGATAACACACACACACCGACAACACACACACACACACGCACACCGACAACACACACACACACACTGACAACACACACACACACACACACCGACAACACACACACACCGACAACACACACCGACAACACACACACCGACAACACACACCGACAACACACACCGACAACACACACACCGACAACACACACACACACACCGACAACACACACACACACACACACCGACAACACACACACACACCGACAACACACACACACCCACACCGACAACACACACACACCGACAACACACACACACACACCGACAACACACACACACCGACAACACACACACACACACGCACACCGACAACACACGCACACCGACAACACACACACACCGACAACACACACACACACCGACAACACACACACACACACACACCGACATCACACACACACACACCGACAACACACACACACACCGACAACACACACACACACACACAGACAACACACACACACCAACAACACACACACACACCGACAACACACACACACACACACACCGACAACACACACACACACACACCGACAACACATAAACACACACACACCGACAACACACACACACACACACACCGACAACACACACACACACACACCGACAACACACACACACACACACCGACAACACACACACACACACCGACAACACACACACACACACCGACAACACACACACACACACCGACAACACACACACACACACACACACACCGACAACACACACACACACCGACAACACACACACACACACACCGACAACACACACACACACACCGACAACACACACACACCCACACCGACAACACACACACACCGACAACACACACACACACACACACACCGACCACACACACACAGCGACAACACACACACACACACACCGACAACACACACACACACACCGACAACACACACACACCGACAACACACACACACACACCGACAACACACACACACACACACCGACAACACACACACACATACACCGACAACACACACACACACACCGGCAACACACACACACACCGATAACACACACACACACACACCGACAACACACACACACACACACTGACAACACACACACACACACACACCGACAACACACACACACCGACAACACACACACACACACACACACACCGACAACACACACACACCGACAACACACACACACACACCGACAACACACACACACACACACACACCGACAACACACACACACACCGACAACACACACACACACACACAAACCGACAACACACACACACACCGACAACACACACACACACACCGACAACACACACACACACCGACAACACACACACACACACACCGACAACACACACACACACCGACAATAGGCACACACACACACACACACACCGACCACACACACACACAGCGACAACACACACACACACACTGGCAACACACACACACACACCGATAACACACACACACACACACCGACAACACACACACACACACTGACAACACACACACACACACCGACAACACACACACACCGACAACACACACACACACACACACACCGACAACACACACACACACACAACACACACACACACACCGACAACACACACACACACACACACCGACAACACACACACACACCGACAACACACACACACACACACACCGACAACACACACACACACCGACAACACACACACACACACACACACAACCGACAACACACACACACACACACCGACAACACAAACACACACACCGACAACACACACACACACCGACAACACACACACACACACACCGACAACACACACACACACCGACAATAGACACACACACACACACACACCGACCACACACACACACACAGCGAAAACACACACACACACACACCGACAACACACACACACACACACCGACAACACACACACACACACCGACAACACACACACACCGACAACACACACACACACACACCGATAACACACACACACATACACCGACAACACACACACACACACCGGCAACACACACACACACACCGATAACACACACACACACACACCGACAACACACACACACACACACTGACAACACACACACACACACACACCGACAACACACACACACACACACCGACAACACACACACACACACAAACCGACAACACACACACACACACACCGACAACACACACACACACACCGACAACACACACACACACCGACAACACACACACACACACACCGACAACACACACACACACCGACAATAGACACACACACACACACACACACCGACCACACACACACACAGCGACAACACACACACACACACACCGACAACACACACACACACACACTGACAACACACACACACACACCGACAACACACACACACACACCGACAACACACACACACACACACAAACACACACACACCGACAACACACACACACACCGACAACACACACACACACACACCGACAACACACACACACACACCGACAACACACACACACACACCGACAACACACACACACACACACCGACAACACACACACACCGACAACACACACACACACACACCGACAACACACACACACACACCGACAACACGCACACACACACACACACCGACAACACATAAACACACACACCGACAACACACACACACACACACCGACAACACACACACACACACCGGCAACACACACACACACACCGATAACACACACACACCGACAACACACACACACACACGCACACCGACAACACACACACACCGACAACACACACACACACCGACAACACACACACACACACCGATAACACACACACACACACCGACAACACACACACACACACTGACAACACACACACACACACACACCGACAACACACACACACCGACAACACACACACACACACACACACACCGACAACACACACACACCGACAACACACACACACACACCGACAACACACACACACACACACACCGACAACACACACACACACCGACAACACACACACACCCACACCGACAACACACACACACCGACAACACACACACACACACCGACAACACACACACACCGACAACACACACACACACACGCACACCGACAACACACACACACCGACAACACACACACACACCGACAACACACACACACACACACACCGACATCACACACACACACACCGACAACACACACACACACCGACAACACACACACACACACACACACAGACAACACACACACACCAACAACACACACACACACCGACAACACACACACACACACACACCGACAACACACACACACACACACCGACAACACACACACACACACACCGACAACACATAAACACACACACACCGACAACACACACACACACACACTGACAACACACACACACACACACCGACAACACACACACACACACCGACAACACACACACACACACCGACAACACACACACACACACACACACACCGACAACACACACACACACCGACAACACACACACACACCGACAACACACACACACACACACCGACAACACACACACACACACCGACAACACACACACACCGACAACACACACACACACACACCGACAACACACACACACCCACACCGACAACACACACACACCGACAACACACACACACACCGACCACACACACACACAGCGACAACCCACACACACACACAGCGACAACACACACACACACACACCGACAACACACACACACACACACCGACAACACACACACACATACACCGACAACACACACACACACACCGGCAACACACACACACACACCGGCAACACACACACACACACCGATAACACACACACACACACACACCGACAACACACACACACACACACTGACAACACACACACACACACACACCGACAACACACACACACCGACAACACACACACACCGACAACACACACACCGACAACACACACACACCGACAACACACACACACCGACAACACACACACACACACCGACAACACACACACACACACACCGACAACACACACACACACCGACAACACACACACACACACACACAAACCGACAACACACACACACACACACCGACAACACACACACACACACCGACAACACACACACACACCGACAACACACACACACACACACCGACAACACACACACACACCGACAATAGGCACACACACACACACACACACCGACCACACACACCCACACCGACAACACACACACACCGACAACACACACACACACACCGACCACACACACACACAGCGACAACCCACACACACACACAGCGACAACACACACACACACACACCGACAACACACACACACACACCGACAACACACACACACACACCGACAACACACACACACACACACCGACAACACACACACACATACACCGACAACACACACACACACACCGGCAACACACACACACACACACCGACAACACACACACACACACTGACAACACACACACACACACCGACAACACACACACACCGACAACACACACACACACACACACCGACAACACACACACACACAACACACACACACACACCGACAACACACACACACACACACACCGACAACACACACACACACCGACAACACACACACACACACACACACACCGACAACACACACACACACACACACCGACAACACACACACACACCGACAACACACACACACACACACACAAACCGACAACACACACACACACACACCGACAACACAAACACACACACCGACAACACACACACACACCGACAACACACACACACACACACCGACAACACACACACACACCGACAATAGACACACACACACACACACACACCGACCACACACACACACACAGCGAAAACACACACACACACACACCGACAACACACACACACACACACCGACAACACACACACACACCGACAATAGACACACACACACACACACACACCGACCACACACACACACAGCAACAACACACACACACACACACACCGACAACACACACACACACACCGACAACACAAACACACACACACACACACCGACAACACACACACACACACACCGACAACACACACACACACCGACAACACACACACACACACCGGCAACACACACACACACACCGATAACACACACACACACACACCGACAACACACACACACACACTGACAACACACACACACACACACACCGACAACACACACACACCGACAACACACACACACACACACACACACCGACAACACACACACACACAACACACACACACACCGACAACACACACACACACACACACCGACAACACACACACACACACCGACAACACACACACACACACCGACAACACACACACACACACACCGACAACACACACACACACCGACAACACACACACACACCAACAACACACACACACACACGCACACCGACAACACACACACACCGACAACACACACACACCGACAACACACACACACACACACACCGACATCACACACACACACACCGACAACACACACACCGACAACACACACACACACACACACACAGACAACACACACACACCAACAACACACACACACACCGACAACACACACACACACACACCGACAACACACACACACACACACCGACAACACATAAACACACACACACCGACAACACACACACACACACACTGACAACACACACACACACACACCGACAACACACACACACACCGACAACACACACACACACACCGACAACACACACACACACCGACAACACACACACACACACACACACACACACCGACAACACACACACACACCGACAACACACACACACACACACCGACAACACACACACACACACCGACAACACACACACACACACACCGACAACACACACACACACACACCGACAACACACACACACACACACCGACAACACACACACACCCACACCGACAACACACACACACCGACAACACACACACACCGACAACACACACACACAGCGACAACACACACACACACCGACAACACACACACACACACCGACAACACACACACACACACCGACAACACACACACACACACACCGACAACACACACACACACACACCGACAACACACACACACACACACCGACAACACACACACACACACCGGCAACACACACACACACCGATAACACACACACACACACTGACAACACACACACACACACACACCGACAACACACACACACCGACAACACACACACACACACACACACACCGACAACACACACACACCGACAACACACACACACACACCGACAACACACACACACACACACACCGACAACACACACACACACCGACAACACACACACACCCACACCGACAACACACACACACCGACAACACACACACACACACCGACCACACACACACACAGCGACAACACACACACACACACACCGACAACACACACACACACACCGACAACACACACACACACACCGACAACACACACACACACACACCGACAACACACACACACACACACCGACAACACACACACACACACCGGCAACACACACACACACACCGATAACACACACACACACACACCGACAACACACACACACACCGACAACACACACACACACACACCGACAACACACACACACCGACAACACACACACACACACACACACACCGACAACACACACACACCGACAACACACACACACACACCGACAACACACACACACACACACACCGACAACACACACACACACCGACAACACACACACACACACACACACAACCGACAACACACACACACACACACCGACAACACACACACACACACCGACAACACACACACACACCGACAACACACACACACACACACTGACAACACACACACACACCGACAATAGACACACACACACACACACACACCGACCACACACACACACAGCGACAACACACACACACACACACCGACAACACACACACACACCGACAACACACACACACACACACTGACAACACACACACACACACCGACAACACACACACACACACACACACCGACAACACACACACACACACCGACAACACACACACACACACCGACAACACACACACACACCGACAACACACACACACCGACAACACACACACACACACACCGACAACACACACACACACACCGACAACACACACACACACACCGACAACACACACACACACACACCGACAACACACACACACCGACAACACACACACACACACACCGACAACACACACACACACACCGACAACACACACACACACACACACCGACAACACAAAACACACACACCGACAACACACACACACACACACCGACAACACACACACACACACCGACAACACACACACACACACCGACAACACACACACACACACACCGACAACACACACACACACACTGACAACACACACACACACACACACCGACAACACACACACACCGACAACACACACACACACACACACACACCGACAACACACACACACCGACAACACACACACACACACCGACAACACACACACACACACACACCGACAACACACACACACACCGACAACACACACACACCCACACCGACAACACACACACACCGACAACACACACACACACACCGACCACACACACACACAGCGACAACACACACACACACACACCGACAACACACACACACACACCGACAACACACACACACCGACAACACACACACACACACCGACAACACACACACACACACACCGACAACACACACACACACACACCGACAACACACACACACACACCGGCAACACACACACACACACCGATAACACACACACACACACACCGACAACACACACACACACACTGACAACACACACACACACACACCGACAACACACACACACCGACAACACACACACACACACACACACACCGACAACACACACACACCGACAACACACACACACACACCGACAACACACACACACACACACACCGACAACACACACACACACCGACAACACACACACACACACACACACAACCGACAACACACACACACACACACCGACAACACACACACACACACCAACACACACACACACCGACAACACACACACACACACACCGACAACACACACACACACCGACAATAGACACACACACACACACACACACCGACCACACACACACACACAGCGACAACACACACACACACACACACCGACAACACACACACACACACCGACAACACACACACACACACACTGACAACACACACACACACACCGACAACACACACACACACACCGACAACACACACACACACACACCGACAACACACACACACACACACCGACAACACACACACACACACCGGCAACACACACACACACACCGATAACACACACACACACACACCGACAACACACACACACACCGACAACACACACACACACACACCGACAACACACACACACCGACAACACACACACACACACACACACCGACAACACACACACACCGACAACACACACACACACACCGACAACACACACACACACACACACCGACAACACACACACACACCGACAACACACACACACACACACACAAACCGACAACACACACACACACACACCGACAACACACACACACACACCGACAACACACACACACACCGACAACACACACACACACACACTGACAACACACACACACACCGACAATAGACACACACACACACACACACACCGACCACACACACACACAGCGACAACACACACACACACACACCGACAACACACACACACACCGACAACACACACACACACACACTGACAACACACACACACACACCGACAACACACACACACACACACACACCGACAACACACACACACACACCGACAACACACACACACACACCGACAACACACACACACACACCGACAACACACACACACACCGACAACACACACACACCGACAACACACACACACACACACCGACAACACACACACACACACCGACAACACACACACACACACACCGACAACACACACACACCGACAACACACACACACACACACCGACAACACACACACACACACCGACAACACACACACACACACACACCGACAACACATACACACACACACCGACAACACACACACACACACACCGACAACACACACACACACACCGGCAACACACACACACACACCGATAACACACACACACACACACCGACAACACACACACACACACTGACAACACACACACACACACACACCGACAACACACACACACCGACAACACACACACACACACACACACACCGACAACACACACACACCGACAACACACACACACACACCGGCAACACACACACACACACCGATAACACACACACACACACACCGACAACACACACACACACACTGACAACACACACACACACACACACCGACAACACACACACACCGACAACACACACACACACACACACACACCGACAACACACACACACCGACAACACACACACACACACCGACAACACACACACACACACACACCGACAACACACACACACACCGACAACACACACACACCCACACCGACAACACACACACACCGACAACACACACACACACACCGACCACACACACACACAGCGACAACACACACACACACACACCGACAACACACACACACACACCGACAACACACACACACCGACAACACACACACACACACCGACAACACACACACACACACACCGACAACACACACACACACACACCGACAACACACACACACACACCGGCAACACACACACACACACCGATAACACACACACACACACACCGACAACACACACACACACACTGACAACACACACACACACACACCGACAACACACACACACCGACAACACACACACACACACACACACACCGACAACACACACACACCGACAACACACACACACACACCGACAACACACACACACACACACACCGACAACACACACACACACCGACAACACACACACACACACACACACAAACCGACAACACACACACACACACACCGACAACACACACACACACACCAACACACACACACACCGACAACACACACACACACACACCGACAACACACACACACACCGACAATAGACACACACACACACACACACACCGACCACACACACACACACAGCGACAACACACACACACACACACACCGACAACACACACACACACACCGACAACACACACACACACACACTGACAACACACACACACACACCGACAACACACACACACACACACACCGACAACACACACACACACACCGACAACACACACACACACACCGACAACACACACACACACACACACACACACACACACCGACAACACACACACACACACCGACAACACACACACACACACCGACAACACATAAACACACACACACCGACAACACACACACACACACACTGACAACACACACACACTGACAACACACACACACACACACCAACAACACACACACACACACACACCGACAACACACACACACACACCGACAACACACACACACACACCGACAACACATAAACACACACACACCGACAACACACACACACACACACACCGACAACACACACACACACACCGACAACACACACACACACACCGACAACACACACACACCGACAACACACACACACACACCGACAACACACACACACCGACAACACACACACACACACACCGACAACACACACACACACACCGACAACACACCGACAACACACACACACACACATAGGCAACACACACACACCGACAACACACACACACACACCGACAACACACACACACACACACCGACAACACACACACACACACCGACAACACACACACACACCGACAACACACACACACACACACACACACCGACAACACACACACACCGACAACACACACACACACCGACAACACACACACACACACCGACAACACACACACACCGACAACACACACACACACCGACAACACACACACACACACCGACATCACACACACACACACCGACAACACACACACACACCGACAACACACACACACACACACAGACAACACACACACACCAACAACACACACACACACACACCGACAACACACACACACACACACACCGACAACACACACACACACACACCGACAACACACACACACACACACCGACAACACACACACACACACCGGCAACACACACACACACACACACACCGACAACACACACACACCGACAACACACACACACACACACACACACCGACAACACACACACACACAACACACACACACACACCGACAACACACACACACACACACACAAACCGACAACACACACACACACACACCGACAACACACACACACACACCGACAACACACACACACACACACCGACAACACACACACACACACCGGCAACACACACACACACACACCGACAACACACACACACACACCGGCAACACACACACACACACCGATAACACACACACACACACACCGACAACACACACACACACACTGACAACACACACACACACACACACCGACAACACACACACACCGACAACACACACACACCGACAACACACACACACACAACACACACACACACACCGACAACACACACACACACACACAAACCCACAACACACACACACACACACCGACAACACACACACACACACCGACAACACACACACACACCGACAACACACACACACACACCGACAACACACACACACCGACAACACACACACACACCGACAACACACACACACACACCGACAACACACACACACACACCGACAACACACACACACACACACCGACAACACACACACACACACACACTGACAACACACACACACACACACCGACAACACACACACACACACCGACAACACACACACACACACACCGACAACACATAAACACACACACACCGACAACACACACACACACACACCGACAACACACACACACACCGACAACACACACACACACCGACAACACACACACACACACCGACAACACACACACACACACCGACAACACACACACACACACCGACAACACACACACAAACACACCGACAACACACACACACCCACACCGACAACACACACACACCGACAACACACACACACACACACACCGACCACACACACACACAGCGACAACACACACACACACACACACCGACAACACACACACACCGACAACACACACACACACACACACACACACACCGACAACACACACACACACACACCGACAACACACACACACACACACCGACAACACACACACACACACCGGCAACACACACACACACACCGATAACACACACACACACACACCGACAACACACACACACACACTGACAACACACACACACACACACACCGACAACACACACACACCGACAACACACACACACACACACACCGACAACACACACACACACAACACACACACACACACCGACAACACACACACACACCGACAACACACACACACACCGACAACACACACACACACACACACAAACTGACAACACACACACACACACACACCGACAACACACACACACACACCGACAACACACACACACACCGACAACACACACACACACACACCGACAACACACACACACACCGACAATAGACACACACACACACACACACACACCGACCACACACACACACAGCGACAACACACACACACACACACCGACAACACACACACACACACCGACAACACACACACACACACACCGACAACACACACACACACCGACAATAGACACACACACACACACACACACCGACCACACACACACACAGCGACAACACACACACACACACACCGACAACACACACACACACACCGACAACACAAACACACACACACACACACCGACAACACACACACACACACACCGACAACACACACACACACACACTGACAACACACACACACACACCGGCAACACACACACACACACCGATAACACACACACACACCGACAACACACACACACACACTGACAACACACACACACACACACACACCGACAACACACACACACCGACAACACACACACACACACACACACACCGACAACACACACACACACAACACACACACACACCGACAACACACACACACACACACACACACAACACACACACACACCGACAACACACACACACACACACACCGACAACACACACACACACACCGACAACACACACACACACACACACAAACCGACAACACACACACACACACACCGACAACACAAACACACACACCGACAACACACACACACACCGACAACACACACACACACACACACACCGACAACACACACACACCGACAACACACACACACACCGACAACACACACACACACACACACCGACATCACACACACACACACCGACAAAACACACACACACCGACAACACACACACACACACACACAGACAACACACACACACCAACAACACACACACACACCGACAACACACACACACACACACACCGACAACACACACACACACACACCGACAACACATAAACACACACACACCGACAACACACACACACACACACTGACAACACACACACACACACACACCGACAACACACACACACACACCGACAACACACACACACACACCGACAACACACACACACACACCGACAACACACACACACACACACACACACACACACCGACAACACACACACACACACACACTGACAACACACACACACACACACCGACAACACACACACACACACCGACAACACACACACACACACACCGACAACACATAAACACACACACACCGACAACACACACACACACACACTGACAACACACACACACACACACCGACAACACACACACACACACACACCGACAACACACACACACACACCGACAACACACACACACACACCGACAACACACACACACACACACACCGACAACACACACACACACACACCGACAACACACACACACACACCGACAACACACACACACACACCGACAACACACACACACACCGACAACACACACACACCCACACCGACAACACACACACACCGACAACACACACACACACACACACCGACCACACACACACACACAGCGACAACACACACACACACACACCGACAACACACACACACACACCGACAACACACACACACACACACACACACACCGACAACACACACACACACACACCGACAACACACACACACACACACCGACAACACACACACACACACCGGCAACACACACACACACACCGATAACACACACACACACACACCGACAACACACACACACACACTGACAACACACACACACACACACACCGACAACACACACACACCGACAACACACACACACACACCGACAACACACACACACACAACACACACACACACACCGACAACACACACACACACACACACCGACAACACACACACACACCTACAACACACACACACACACACAAACCGACAACACACACACATACACACCGACAACACACACACACACACCGACAACACACACACACACCGACAACACACACACACACACACCGACAACACACACACACACCGACAATAGACACACACACACACACACACACCGACCACACACACACATACAGCGACAACACACACACACGCACACCGACAACACACACACACACACCGACAACACACACACACACACACCGACAACACACACACACACCGACAATAGACACACACACACACACACACACCGACCACACACACACACAGCGACAACACACACACACACACACACACCGACAACACACACACACACACCGACAACACAAACACACACACACACACACCGACAACACACACACACACACACCGACAACACACACACACACACACCGACAACACACACACACACACCGACAACACACACACACACACCGGCAACACACACACACACACACCGATAACACACACACACACACACCGACAACACACACACACACACTGACAACACACACACACACACACACCGACAACACACACACACCGACAACACACACACACACACACACACACCGACAACACACACACACACAACACACACACACACCTACAACACACACACACACACACACCGACAACACACACACACACACCGACAACACACACACACACACACACAAACCGACAACACACACACACACACACCGACAACACACACACACACACCGACAACACACACACACACCGACAACACACACACACACACGCACACCGACAACACACACACACCGACAACACACACACACACCGACAACACACACACACACACACACCGACATCACACACACACACACCGACAACACACACACACACCGACAACACACACACACACACACACAGACAACACACACACACCAACAACACACACACACACCGACAACACACACACACACACACACCGACAACACACACACACACACACCGACAACACATAAACACACACACACCGACAACACATAAACACACACACACCGACAACACACACACACACACACTGACAACACACACACACACACACCGACAACACACACACACACACCGACAACACACACACACACACCGACAACACACACACACACACCGACAACACACACACACACACACACACACCGACAACACACACACACACCGACAACACACACACACACACCGACAACACACACACACACACACCGACAACACACACACACACACCGACAACACACACACACACACACCGACAACACACACACACCCACACCGACAACACACACACACCGACAACACACACACACCCACACCGACAACACACACACACCGACAACACACACACACACACACACCGACCACACACACACACAGCGACAACACACACACACACACACCGACAACACACACACACACACCGACAACACACACACACCGACAACACACACACACACACCGACAACACACACACACACACACCGACAACACACACACACACACACCGACAACACACACACACACACCGGCAACACACACACACACACCGATAACACACACACACACACACTGACAACACACACACACACACACCGACAACACACACACACCGACAACACACACACACACACACACACACACACCGACAACACACACACACACACCGACAACACACACACACACACACACCGACAACACACACACACACCGACAACACACACACACACCGACAACACACACACACACACACACACCGACAACACACACACACACACCGACAACACACACACACACCGACAACACACACACACACACACACACCGACAACACACACACACACCGACAATAGACACACACACACACACACCGACCACACACACACAGCGACAACACACACACACACACCGACAACACACACACACACACCGACAACACACACACACCGACAACACACACACACACACACCGACAACACACACACACCAACAACACACACACACACCGACAACACACACACACACACCGACAACACACACACACACACACCGACAACACACACACACACACACCGACAACACACACACACACACACCGACAACACACACACACACCGGCAACACACACACACACACCGATAACACACACACACACACACCGACAACACACACACACACACTGACAACACACACACACCGACAACACACACACACACACACACACAAACTGACAACACACACACACACAACACACACACACACACACCGACAACACACACACACACACACCGACAACACACACACACACACACACCGACAACACACACACACACACCGACAACACACACACACACACACACAAACCGACAACACACACACACACACACACACACCGGCAACACACACACACACACCGACAACACACACACACACCGACAACACACACACACACACACCGACCACACACACACACCGACAACACACAAACACACCGACAACACACACACACACACACACACCGACAACACAACCACACACACCGACAACACACACACACACCGACAACACACACACACACACACACCGACAACACACACACACACACACACACACCGACAACACACACACACCGATAAAACACACACACCGACAACACACACACACACACCGACAACACACACACACACACACACACACCGACAACACACACACACACACCGACAACACACACACACACACACACACACACACACCGACAACACACACACACACACCGACAACACACACACACACACACCGACAACACACACACACACACCGACAACACACACACACCGACAACACACACACACACACCGGCAACACACACACACACCGACAACACACACACACACACACACACACCGACAACACACACACACACCGACAACACACACACACACAACACACACACACACACACTGACAACACACACACACACACACCGACAACACACACACACACACCGACAACACACACACACACACACACCGACAACACACACACACACCGACAACACACACACACCCCGACAACACACACACACACCGACAACACACACACACACACACCGACAACACACACACACACCGACAATAGACACACACACACACACACACACCGACCACACACACACACAGCGACAACACACACACACACACACACCGACAACACACACACAAACACCGACAACACACACACACACACCGACAACACACACACACACACACCGACAACACACACACACACACACCGACAACACACACACACACCGGCAACACACACACACACACCGATAACACACACACACACCGACAACACACACACACACCGACAACACACACACACACACTGACAACACACACACACACACCGCCAACACACACACACCGACAACACACACACACACACACACCGACAACACACACACACACAACACACACACACACACCGACAACACACACACACACACACACAAACCGACAACACACACACACACCGAAAACACACACACACACACCGACAACACACACACACCGACAACACACACACACACACACACACACCGACAACACACACACACACACACCGACAACACACACACACACACACACCGACAACACACACACACACACCGGCAACACACACACACACACCGATAACACACACACACACACACCGACAACACACACACACACACTGACAACACACACACACACACACACCGACAACACACACACACCGACAACACACACACACACACACACCGACACACACACACACACGACACACACACACACACACACACCGACAACACACACACACACACCGACAACACACACACACACACACACAAACCGACAACACACACACACACACACCGACAACACACACACACACACCGACAACACACACACACACCGACAACACACACACACACACACCGACAACACACACACACACCGACAATAGACACACACACACACACACACACCGACCACACACACACACAGCGACAACACACACACACACACACCGACAACACACACACCGACAACACACACACACACACACCGACAACACACACACACACCGACAATAGACACACACACACACACACACACCGACCACACACACACACAGCGACAACACACACACACACACACCGACAACACACCCACACACACCGACAACACAAACACACACACACACACACCGACAACACACACACACACACACCGACAACACACACACACACAATGACAACACACGCACACACACACACCGACAACACACACACACACCGACAATAGACACACACACACACACACACACCGACCACACACACACACAGCGACAACACACACACACACACACCGACAACACACCCACACACACCGACAACACAAACACACACACACACACACCGACAACACACACACACACACACCGACAACACACACACACACCGACAATAGACACACACACACACACACACACCGACCACACACACACACAGCGACAACACACACACACACACACCGACAACACACACACACCGACAACACACACACACACACACCGACAACACACACACACACCGACAATAGCACACACACACACACACACCGACCACACACACACACAGCGACAACACACACACACACACACCGACAACACACCCACACACACCGACAACACAAACACACACACACACACACCGACAACACACACACACACACACCGACAACACACACACACACAATGACAACACACGCACACACACACACCGACAACACACACACACACCGACAATAGACACACACACACACACACACACCGACCACACACACACACAGCGACAACACACACACACACACACCGACAACACACCCACACACACCGACAACACAAACACACACACACACACACCGACAACACACACACACACACACACCGACAACACACACACACACAACACACACACACACCGACAACACACACACACACACACACCGACAACACACACACACACACCGAAAACACACACACACACACACACAAACCGACAACACACACACACACACACCGACAACACACACACACACACCGACAACACACACACACACCGACAACACACACACACACACACACCGACAACACACACACACCGACAACACACACACACACCGACAACACACACACACACACACCGACAACACACACACACACACACACACACCGACAACACACACAAACACACCAACAACACACACACACACCGACAACACATAAACACACACACACCGACAACACACACACACACACACCGACAACACACACACACACACACACACCGACAACACACACACACACACCGACAACACACACACACACACCGACAACACACACACACACACACACACACCGACAACACACACACACACCGACAACACACACACACACACACACCGACAACACACACACACACACCGACAACACACACACACACACCGACAACACACACACACACACACACCGACAACACACACACACCCACACCGACAACACACACACACCGACAACACACACACACACACACACCGACCACACACACACACAGCGACAACACACACACACACACACCGACAACACACACACACACACCGACAACACACACACACACACACACACACACCGACAACACACACACACCGACAACACACACACACACACACCGACAACACACACACACACACACCGGCAACACACACACACACACCGATAACACACACACACACACACCGACAACACACACACACACACTGACAACACACACACACACACACACCGACAACACACACACACCGACAACACACACACACACACACACACACCGACAACACACACACACACAACACACACACACACACCGACAACACACACACACACACACACCGACAACACACACACACACCGACAACACACACACACACACCGATAAAACACACACACCGACAACACACACACACACACCGACAACACACACACACACACACACACCGACAACACACACACACACACCGACAACACACACACACACACACACACACACCGACAACACACACACACCGACAACACACACACACACACACCGACAACACACACACACACACACCGGCAACACACACACACACACCGATAACACACACACACACACACCGACAACACACACACACACACTGACAACACACACACACACACACACCGACAACACACACACACCGACAACACACACACACACACACACACACCGACAACACACACACACACAACACACACACACACACCGACAACACACACACACACACACACCGACAACACACACACACACCGACAACACACACACACACACCGATAAAACACACACACCGACAACACACACACACACACCGACAACACACACACACACACACACACCGACAACACACACACACACACCGACAACACACACACACACACCGACAACACACACACACACACACACACACCGACAACACACACACACACACACCGACAACACACACACACACACACCGACAACACACACACACATACCGACAACACACACACACCGACAACACACACACACACACACCGACAACACACACACACACACCGGCAACACACACACACACACACACACCGACAACACACACACACACACACCGACAACACACACACACACACCGACAACACACACACACACAACACACACACACACACACCGACAACACACACACACACACACCGACAACACACACACACACACACCGACAACACACACACACACCGACAATAGACACACACACACACACACCGACCACACACACACACAGCGACAACACACACACACACACACCGACAACACCACACACACACCGACAACACACACACACACACCGACAACACACACACACACACCGACAACACACACACACACACACCGACAACACACACACACACCGGCAACACACACACACACACCGATAACACACACACACACCGACAACACACACACACACACTGACAACACACACACACACACACACCGACAAAACACACACACCGACAACACACACACACACACACACACACCGACAACACACACACACACAACACACACACACACACCGACAACACACACACACACACACACAAACCGACAACACACACACACACACACCGACAACACACACACACCGACAACACACACACACACCGACAACACACATACACACACACACCGACATCACACACACACACACCGACAACACACACACACACCGACAACACACACACACACACACACAGACAACACACACACACCAACAACACACACACACACACACCGACAACACACACACACACACACACCGACATCACACACACACACATCGACAACACACACACACACCGACAACACACACACACCCACACAGACAACACACACACACCAACAACACACACACACACCGACAACACACACACACACACACACCGACAACACACACACACACACACCGACAACACATAAACACACACACACCGACAACACACACACACACACACTGACAACACACACACACACACACCGACAACACACACACACACACCGACAACACACACACACACACCGACAACACACACACACACACCGACAACACACACACACACACACACACACCGACAACACACACACACACCGACAACACACACACACACCGACAACACACACACACACACCGACAACACACACACACACACACCGACAACACACACACACACACACCGACAACACACACACACCCACACCGACAACACACACACACCGACAACACACACACACTCACACACCGACAACACACACACACACACCGACAACACACACACACCGACAACACACACACACACACCGACAACACACACACACACACACACCGACAACACACACACACACACACCGACAACACACACACACACACCGGCAACACACACACACACACCGATAACACACACACACACACACCGACAACACACACACACACACTGACAACACACACACACACACACACCGACAACACACACACACCGACAACACACACACACACACACACACACCGACAACACACACACACCGACAACACACACACACACACCGACAACACACACACACGCACACACCGACAACACACACACACACCGACAACACACACACACACACACACAAACCGACAACACACACACACACACACCGACAACACACACACACACACCGACAACACACACACACACCGACAACACACACACACACACACCGACAACACACACACACACCGACAATAGACACACACACACACACACCGACCACACACACACACAGCGACAACACACACACACACACACCGACAACACACACACACACACCGACAACACACACACACACACACCGACAACACACACACACACACACCGACAACACACACACACACACACCGACAACACACACACACACACACCGGCAACACACACACACACACACCGATAACACACACACACACACACCGACAACACACACACACACACTGACAACACACACACACACACACCGACAACACACACACACCGACAACACACACACACACACACACACACCGACAACACACACACAACACACACACACACCGACAATACACACACACACACACACCGACAACACACACACACCGACAACACACACACACACACAGACAAACCGACAACACACACACACACACACCGACAACACACACACACACACCGACAACACACATACACACCGACAACACACACACACACACGCACACCGACAACACACACACACCGACAACACACACACACACCGACAACACACACACACACACACACCGACATCACACACACACACACCGACAACACACACACACACCGACAACACACACACACACCGACAACACACACACACACACACAGACAACACACACACACCAACAACACACACACACACCGACAACACACACACACACACACCGACAACACACACACACACACACACCGACAACACATAAACACACACACACCGACAACACACACACACACACACCGACAACACACACACACACCGACAACACACACACACACACCGACAACACACACACACACACCGACAACACACACACACACACCGACAACACACACACACACACCGACACACCGACAACACACACACACACCGACAACACACACACACACCGACAACACACACACACACACCGACAACACACACACACACACACCGACAACACACACACACCCACACCGACAACACACACACACCGACAACACACACACACACACACACCGACCACACACACACACAGCGACAACACACACACACACACACCGACAACACACACACACACACACCGACAACACACACACACACACACCGACAACATACACACACACACCGACAACACACACACACACACCGATAACACACACACACACACACCGACAACACACACACACACACTGACAACACACACACACACACACACCGACAACACACACACACCGACAACACACACACACACACACACCGACAACACACACACACCGACAACACACACACACACACCGACAACACACACACACACACACACCGACAACACACACACACACCGACAACACACACACACACACACACAAACCGACAACACACACACACACACACCGACAACACACACACACACACCGACAACACACACACACACCGACAACACACACACACACACACCGACAACACACACACACACCGACAATAGACACACACACACACCGACCACACACACACACAGCGACAACACACACACACACACACCGACAACACACACACACACACCGACAACACACACACACACACACCGACAACACACACACACACACACCGACAACACACACACACACCGGCAACACACACACACACACCGATAACACACACACACACACACCGACAACACACACACACACTGACAACACACACACACACACACCGACAACACACACACACCGACAACACACACACACACACACACACACCGACAACACACACACACCGACAACACACACACACACACACACACACCGACAACACACACACACACAACACACACACACACACCGACAACACACACACACACACACACCGACAACACACACACACACACCGACAACACACACACACACACACACAAACCGACAACACACACACACACACACCGACAACACACACACACACACTGACAACACACACACACACCGACAACACACACACACACACACCGACAACACACACACACCGACAACACACACACACACCGACAACACACACACACACACACACCGACATCACACACACACACACCGACAACACACACACACACCGACAACACACACACACACACACACAGACAACACACACACACCAACACACACACACACACCGACACACACACACACACACACACCGACAACACACACACACACACACCGACAACACATAAACACACACACACCGACAACACACACACACACACACTGACAACACACACACACACCGACAACACACACACACACACACACACACCGACAACACACACACACACACCGACAACACACACACACACACCGACAACACACGCACACACACACACACCGACAACACACACACACACCGACAACACACACACACACACACCGACAACACACACACACACACACCGACAACACACACACACACCGACAACACACACACACACACCGACAACACACACACACACACCGACAACACACACACACACACCGACAACACACACACACACACACACCGACAACACACACACACCCACACCGACAACACACACACACCGACAACACACACACACACACACACCGACCACACACACACACAGCGACAACACACACACACACACACACCGACAACACACACACACACACCGACAACACACACACACACACACACCGACAACACACACACACACACACACCGCCCCCACACACACACCGACACACACACACACACACCGCCCCCCCCACCGTAACACACACACACACACCCGCCCCCCCCACCGGCAACACACACACACACACCGATAACACACACACACACACACCGACAACACACACACACACACTGACAACACACACACACACCGACAACACACACACACCGACAACACACACACACACACACACACACACCGACAACACACACACACACAACACACACACACACACCGACAACACACACACACACACACACCGACAACACACACACACACCGACAACACACACACACACACACAAACCGACAACACACACACACACAAACCGACAACACACACACACACACACCGACAACACACACACACACACCGACAACACACACACCGACAACACACACACACACACACACACCGACAACACACACACACCGACAACACACACACACACCTACAACACACACACACACACACACCGACATCACACACACACACACCGACAACACACACACACACCGACAACACACACACACACACACACAGACAACACACACACACCAACACACACACACACCGACAACACACACACACACACCGACAACACACACACACACACACACACCGACAACACATAAA
>NW_027675367.1:235000-237500 GCF_965601325.2 Salmo salar
ACAACACACACACACACAACGACAACACACACACACACACACCGACAACACACACACACACACAGACAGACAACACACACACACACACACTGACAACACACACACACACAACACACACACACACCAACAACACACACACACACACACCGACAACACACACACACACAACACACACACACACCGACAACACACACACACACACATCGACAACACACACACACACACCGACAACACACACACACACAACACACACACACACACCGACAACACACACACACACACCGACAACACACACACACACACACCGACAACACACACACACACCGACAACACACACACACACCGACAACACACACACACACACACAAACCGACAACACACACACACACACACCGACAACACACACACACTGACAACACACACACACACCGACAACACACACACACACACCGACAACACACACACACACACACCGACAACACACACACACACTGACAACACACACACATACACACCGACAACACACACACACACCGACAACACACACACACACACACACTGACAACACACACACATACACACCGACAACAAACACACACACCGACAACACACACACACACACACCGACAACACACACACACACACACACACACACACCGACAACACACACACACACACCGACAACACACACACACACACCGAAAACACACACACACCGACAACACACACACACACACACACACACCGACAACACACACACACACCGACAACACACACACACACACACACACCGACAACACACACACACACACACACACACACCGACAACACACACACACACACACACACTGACAACACACACACACACACACACACTGACAACACACACACACCGACAACACACACACACACACACACTGACAACACACACACACACACCGACACACACACACACCGACACACACACACAACACACACAAACACACACACCGACAACTCACACACACACACCGACAACACACACACACACACACAAACCAACAATACACACACACACACCGACAACACATAAACACACACACACCGACAACACACACACACACACACTGACAACACACACACATACACACCGACAACACACACACACACACCGACAACACACACACACCGACAACACACACACACACACACACACACACCGACAACACACACACACACACACCGACAACACACACACACACACACACACACCGACAACACACACACACACACACACACCGACAACACACACACACACACACACTGACAACACACACACACACACCGACAACACACACACACACACACCGACAACACACACACACACACACACCGACACACACACACACACACACACACACACACAACACACACACACACACCGACAACACACACACACACACACACCGACAACACACACACACACCGACAACACACACACACACCGACAACACACACACACACACACACACCAACAACACACACACACACACACACACACCGACAACACACACACACCGACAACACACACACACACACACACCGACAACACACACACACACACACACCGACAACACACACACACACACCGACAACACACACACACACACCGACAACACACACACACACAACACACACACACACACACACCGACAACACACACACACACACCGACAACACACACACACACACACCAACAACACACACACACACACCGACAACACACACACACACACACACCGACAACACACACACACACAGACACACACACACACACACCGACAACACACACACACACACACACCGATAACACACACACACCGACAACACACACACACACACACCGACAACACACACACACACCGACAACACACACACACACACACACACACACACACCGACAACACACACACACACACACCGACAACACACACACACAGCGACAACACACACACACACAACACACACACACACACACACCGACAACACACACACACCGACAACACTCACACACACACACACCGACAACACACACACACACACACCGACAACACACACACACACCGACAACACACACACACACACCGACAACACACACACACACACACCGACAACACACACACACACACACACCGACAACACACACACACACCGACAACACACACACACACAACACACACACACACACACCAACAACACACAAACACACACACACCGACAACACACACACACACAACACACACACACACACACCGACAACACACACACACACATCGACAACACACACACACACACCGACAACACACACACACACACAACACACACACACACCGACAAGACACACACACACACACCGACAACACACACACACACACACCGACAACACACACACACACACCAACAACACACACTCACACACACCGACAACACACACACACACAACACACACACACACACACAC
>NW_027675367.1:242500-257500 GCF_965601325.2 Salmo salar
ACACACACACCGACACACACACACACACACCGACACACACACACACCGACACACACACACAACACACACACACACACACACCGACAACTCACACACACACACCGACAACACACACACACACACACAAACCAACAATACACACACACACACACCGACAACACACACACACACACACCGACAACACACACACACAAAGACAACACACACACACACACACACCGACAACACACACACACACACACCGACAACACATAAACACACACACCGACAACACACACACACACACACTGACAACACACACACACACACACTGACAACACACACACACACACCGACACACACACACACACACCGACACACACACACACCGACACACACACACAACACACACACACACACACACCGACAACTCACACACACACACCGACAACACACACACACACACACAAACCAACAATACACACACACACACACCGACAACACACACACACACACACCGACAACACACACACACAAAGACAACACACACACACACACACACCGACAACACACACACACACACACCGACAACACATAAACACACACACCGACAACACACACACACACACACTGACAACACACACACATACACACCGACAACACACACACACACACCGACACACACACACACACACACACACACACCGACAACACACACACACACACACACTGACAACACACACACACACACACACCGACACACACACACACACCGACAACACACACACACACACACACCGACACACACACACACCGACACACACACACAACACACACACACACACCGACAACACACACACACACACACACCGACACACACACACACCGACACACACACACAACACACACACACACACCGACAACACACACACACACACACCGACAACACACACACACACACCGACAACACACACACACACACACAAACCAACAACACACACACACACCGACAACACACACACACACACCGACAACACACACACACACACACTGACAACACACACACACACAACACACACACACACCAACAACACACACACACACACACACAAAGACAACACACACACACACAACACACACACACACCGACAACACACACACACACACATCGACAACACACACACACACATCGACAACACACACACACACAACACACACACACACACCGACAACACACACACACACACCGACAACACACACACACACACATCGACAACACACACACACACAACACACACACACACACCGACAACACACACACACACACCGACAACACACACACACACACATCGACAACACACACACACACAACACACACACACACACACACCGACAACTCACACACACACACCGACAACACACACACACACACACAAACCAACAACACACACACACACACACCGACAACACACACACACACACCGACAACACACACACACACCGACAACACACACACACACACACACCGACAACTTTACACACACACACACCGACAACACATAAACACACACACACCGACAACACACACACACACACACTGACAACACACACACATACACACCGACAACACACACACACACACCGACAACACACACACACACACACACACACACACACCGACACACACACACACCGACAACACACACACACACACACCGACAACACACACACACACCGACAACACACACACACAACACCGACAACACACACACACACACCGACAACACACACACACACACACACACACCGACAACACACACACACACACACACTGACAACACATACACACACACACACCGACAACACACACACACCGACAACACACACACACACACACACACACACACACACCGACAACACACACACACACCGACAACACACACACACACAACACCGACATCACACACACACACACCGACAACACACACACACACACACACCGACAACACACACACACACACACACTGACAACACACACACACACCGACAACACACACACACCGACAACACACACACACACACACACACCGACAACACAAACACACACACACACACACCGACAACACACACACACACACACACCGACAACACACACACACACACACACTGACAACACACACACACCGACAACACACACACACACACACCGACAACACACACACACACACACCGACAACACACACACACCGACAACACACACACACACACACACACCGACAACACACACACACACCGACAACACACACACACACAACACCGACAACACACACACACCGACAACACACACACACACAACACCGACATCACACACACACACACCGACAACACACACACACACACCGACAACACACACACACACACACACTGACAACACACACACACACCGACAACACACACACACCGACAACACACACACACACACACTGACAACACACACACACACAACACACACACACACCAACAACACACACACACACACACACAAAGACAACACACACACACACAACACACACACACACCGACAACACACACACACACACACCGACAACACACACACACACATCGACAACACACACACACACAACACACACACACACACCGACAACACACACACACACACCGACAACACACACACACACACATCGACAACACACACACACACAACACACACACACACACCGACAACACACACACACACACCGACAACACACACACACACACATCGACAACACACACACACACACACACACACACACACACCGACAACACACACACACACACCGACAACACACACACACACACATCGACAACACACACACACACAACACACACACACACACACACCGACAACTCACACACACACACCGACAACACACACACACACACACAAACCAACAACACACACACACACACACCGACAACACACAAACACACACACACCGACAACACACACACACACCGACAACACACACACACACACACACCGACAACTTACACACACACACACCGACAACACATAAACACACACACACCGACAACACACACACACACACACTGACAACACACACACATACACACCGACAACACACACACACACACCGACAACACACACACACACACACACACACACACACCGACACACACACACACCGACAACACACACACACACACACCGACAACACACACACACACCGACAACACACACACACAACACCGACAACACACACACACACACCGACAACACACACACACACACACACACACCGACAACACACACACACACACACACTGACAACACATACACACACACACACCGACAACACACACACACCGACACACACACACACACACACACACACACACACACACCGACAACACACACACACACCGACAACACACACACACACAACACCGACATCACACACACACACACCGACAACACACACACACACACACACCGACAACACACACACACACACACACTGACAACACACACACACACCGACAACACACACACACCGACAACACACACACACACACACACACCGACAACACAAACACACACACACACACACCGACAACACACACACACACACACACCGACAACACACACACACACACACACTGACAACACACACACACCGACAACACACACACACACACACCGACAACACACACACACACACACCGACAACACACACACACCGACAACACACACACACACACACACACCGACAACACACACACACACCGACAACACACACACACACAACACCGACAACACACACACACCGACAACACACACACACACAACACCGACATCACACACACACACACCGACAACACACACACACACACCGACAACACACACACACACACACACTGACAACACACACACACACCGACAACACACACACACCGACAACACACACACACACACACACACCGACAACACACACACACACACACCGACAACACACACACACACAACACACACACAAACACCGACAACACACACACACACACACCGACAACACACACACACACACCGACAACACACACACACACACACACCGACAACACACACACACACACACCGACAACACACACACACACACACCGACAACACACACACACACACCGACAACACACACACACACACACACACACACACACACCGACAACACACACACACACACCGACAACACACACACACACAAACACCAGCAACACACACACACATACCGACAACACACACACACACACACCGACAACACACACACACACACACCGACAACACACACACACACACACCGACAACACATACACACACACACCGACAACACACACACACACACCGACAACACACACACACACAACACACACACACACACACCGACAACACACACACACACAGCGACAACACACACATACAAACACACCGACAACACACACACACACACCGACAACACACACACACAGCGACAACACACACACACACACACACACCGACAACACACACACACACACCGACAACACACACACACACACCGACAACACACACACAAACACCAGCAACACACACACACACTGACAACACACACACACACACACCGACAACACACACACACACACACCGACAACACACACACACACACACACTGACAACACACACACACACCGACAACACACACACACACACACACCGACAACACACACACACACACCGACAACACAAACACACACACACACACACCGACAACACACACACCGACAACACACACACACACCGACAACACACACACACACAACACACACACACACACCGACAACACACACACACACACACCGACAAAACACACACGCACACACCGACAACACACACACACACACACCGACAACACACCCACAACACACACACACACACACCGACAACACACACACACACACACCGACAACACACACACACACCGACAACACACACACACACCGATAACACACACACACCGACAACACACACACACACACACACCGACAACACACACACACACCGACAACACACACACACACACACCGACAACACACACACACACACCGACAACACACACACACACACCGACAACACACACACACCGACAACACACACACACACACCGACAACACACACACACACACACCGACAACACACTCACACACACACCGACAAAACACACACACACCGACAACACACACACACACAACACACACACACACACACCGACAACACAAACACACACACACACACACACCGACAACACACACACACACACACACACCGACAACACACACACACACACACACACCGACAACACACACACACACACACACCGACAACACACACACACACAACACACACACACACACCGACAACACACACACACACACCGACAACACACACACACACACACCGACAACACACTCACACACACACCGACAAAACACACACACACCGACAACACACACACACACAACACACACACACACACACCGACAACACAAACACACACACACACACACCGACAACACACACACACACACACACACCGACAACACACACACACACACACACACCGACAACACACACACACACACCGACAACACACACACACACAACACACACACACACACCGACAACACACACACACACACACCGACCACACACACACACAAACACACCGACAACACACACACACACACCGACAACACACACACACACACCCCGACAACACACACACACACACACCGACAACACACAACACACACCGACAACACACACACACACACACACACACACACACACCGACAACACACACACACACACCGACAACACACACACACACACACCGACAACACACACACACACCGACAACACACACACACACCGATAACACACACACACCGACAACACACACACACACACACACACCGACAACACACACACACACCGACAACACACACACACACACCGACAACACACACACACACACACCGACAACACACACACACACACACACCGACAACACACACACACACCGACAACACACACACACACACACACCGACAACACACACACACACACACACCGACAACACACACACACACACACCGACAACACACACACACACACAACACACACACACACACACCGACAACACACACACACACACACACACACACACACACACACACACACACACACACACCGACAACACACACACACACACCGACAACACACACACACACACACACCGACAACACACACACACACACCGACAACACACACACACACACACCGACAACACACTCACACACACACCGACAAAACACACACACACCGACAACACACACACACACAACACACACACACACACACACCGACAACACACACACACACCGACAACACACACACACACACCGACAACACACACACACACACACCGACAACACACACACACACACACACCGACAACACACACACACACCGACAACACACACACACACACACACCGACAACACACACACACACACACACCGACAACACACACACACACACACCGACAACACACACACACACACAACACACACACACACACACCGACAACACACACACACACACACACACACACACACACACCGACAACACACACACACACACCGACAACACACACACACACACCGACAACACACACACACACACACACACACCGACAACACACACACACACACCGACAACACACACACACACACACCGACAACACACTCACACACACACCGACAAAACACACACACACCGACAACACACACACACACAACACACACACACACACACCGACAACACAAACACACACACACACACACCGACAACACACACACACACACACACACCGACAACACACACACACACACACACACCGACAACACACACACACACACCGACAACACACACACACACAACACACACACACACACCGACAACACACACACACACACACCGACCACACACACACACAAACACACCGACAACACACACACACACACCGACAACACACACACACACACCCCGACAACACACACACACACACACCGACAACACACAACACACACCGACAACACACACACACACACACACACACACACACACCGACAACACACACACACACACCGACAACACACACACACACACACCGACAACACACACACACACCGACAACACACACACACACCGATAACACACACACACCGACAACACACACACACACACACACACCGACAACACACACACACACCGACAACACACACACACACACCGACAACACACACACACACACACCGACAACACACACACACACACACACCGACAACACACACACACACACAACACACACACACACACACCGACAACACACACACACACACACACACACACACACACACACACACACACACACACACCGACAACACACACACACACACCGACAACACACACACACACACACACACACCGACAACACACACACACACACCGACAACACACACACACACACACCGACAACACACTCACACACACACCGACAAAACACACACACACCGACAACACACACACACACAACACACACACACACACACACCGACAACACACACACACACCGACAACACACACACACACACCGACAACACACACACACACACACACACACCGACAACACACACACACACACCGACAACACACACACACACACACCGACAACACACTCACACACACACCGACAAAACACACACACACCGACAACACACACACACACAACACACACACACACACACCGACAACACAAACACACACACACACACACCGACAACACACACACACACACACACACCGACAACACACACACACACACACACCGACAACACACACACACACACACACCGACAACACACACACACACAACACACACACACACACCGACAACACACACACACACACCGACAACACACACACACACACACCGACAACACACTCACACACACACCGACAACACACACACACACCGACAACACACACACACACCGATAACACACACACACCGACAACACACACACACACACACACACCGACAACACACACACACACCGACAACACACACACACACACCGACAACACACACACACACACACCGACAACACACACACACACACACACCGACAACACACACACACACCGACAACACACACACACACACACACCGACAACACACACACACACACACACCGACAACACACACACACACACCGACAACACACACACACACAACACACACACACACACCGACAACACACACACACACACCCCGACAACACACACACACCGACAACACACAACACACACCGACAACACACACACACACACACACACACACACCGACAACACACACACACACACCGACAACACACACACACACAAACACCAGCAACACACACACACATACCGACAACACACACACACACACACACCGACAACACACACACACACACACCGACAACACACACACACACACACACACCGACAACACATACACACACACACACCGACAACACACACACACACACAACACACACACACACACACACCGACAACACACACACACACACAGCGACAACACACACACACAAACACACCGACAACACACACACACACACCGACAACACACACACACACACACACACACCGACAACACACACACACACACCGACAACACACACACACACACACACACACACCGACAACACACACACACACACCGACAACACACACACACACACCGACAACACACACACACACACACCGACAACACACACACACACACACACACCGACAACACACACACACACACCGACAACACACACACACACACACCGACAACACACACACACACAACACACACACACCCACACACTCACCGACAACACACACACACACACACACCGACAACACACACACACACACACACACCGACAACACACACACACACCGACAACACACACACACACACCGACCACACACACACACAAACACACCGACAACACACACACACACACCGACAACACACACACACACACCCCGACAACACACACACACACACACCGACAACACACAACACACACCGACAACACACACACACACACACACACCGACAACACACACACACACATCGACAACACACACACACACACACAGACAACACACACACACACACACACCGACAACACACACACACACACCGACAACACACACACTCACACACACACACCGACAACACACACACACACAACACACACACACACACCGACAACACACACACACACACACCGACAAAACACACACGCACACACCGACAACACACACACACACACACCGACAACACACTCACAACACTCACACACACACACACCGACAACACACACACACACTGACAACACACACACACACACCGACAACACACACACACACCGACAACACACACACACACACACACCGACAACACACACACACACACACCGACAACACACACACACACCGACAACACACACACACACACAACACACACACACACACACCGACAACACAAACACACACACACACACACACCGACAACACACACACACACACACACCGACAACACACACACACACACACACTGACAACACACACACACCGACAACACACACACACACACACCGACAACACACACACACACACACCGACAACACACACACCGACAACACACACACACACACACACACACACCGACAACACACACACACACCGACAACACACACACACACAACACCGACAACACACACACACACCGACAACACACACACACACAACACCGACATCACACACACACACACCGACAACACACACACACACACACACACCGACAACACACACACACACACACACTGACAACACACACACACACCGACAACACACACACACCGACAACACACACACACACACACACACTCCGACAACACACACACACACACACCGACAACACACACACACACAACACACACACACACACCGACAACACACACACACACACACCGACAACACACACACACACACCGACAACACACACACACACACACACCGACAACACACACACACACACACCGACAACACACACACACACACACCGACAACACACACACACACCGACAACACACACACACACAACACACACACACACACCGACAACACACACACACACACACCAACAACACACACACACACACCGACAACACACACACACACACCGACAACACACCGACAACACACACACACACCGACAACACACACACACCGACAACACACACACACACACACACCGACAACACACACACACACACACACCGACAACACACACACACACACACACACCGACAACACACACACACACACACCGACAACACACACACACACACCGACAACACACACACACACACCGACAACACACACACACACACACCGACAACACATAAACACACACACACCGACAACACACACACACACACACTGACAACACACACACATACACACCGACAACAACACACACACACCGACAACACACACACACACACCGACAACACACACACACACACACCGACAACACACACACACACACACACACACCGACAACACACACACACACAACACCGACAACACACACACACACCGACAACACACACACACACAACACCGACATCACACACACACACACCGACAACACACACACACACACACACCGACAACACACACACACACACACACTGACAACACACACACACACCGACAACACACACACACCGACAACACACACACACACACACACACTCCGACAACACACACACACACACACCGACAACACACACACACACAACACACACACACACACCGACAACACACACACACACACACCGACAACACACACACACACACCGACAACACACACACACACACACACCGACAACACACACACACACACACCGACAACACACACACACACACACCGACAACACACACACACACCGACAACACACACACACACAACACACACACACACACCGACAACACACACACACACACACCAACAACACACACACACACACCGACAACACACACACACACACCGACAACACACCGACAACACACACACACACCGACAACACACACACACCGACAACACACACACACACACACACCGACAACACACACACACACACACACCGACAACACACACACACACACACACACCGACAACACACACACACACACACCGACAACACACACACACACACCGACAACACACACACACACACCGACAACACACACACACACACACCGACAACACATAAACACACACACACCGACAACACACACACACACACACTGACAACACACACACATACACACCGACAACAACACACACACACCGACAACACACACACACACACCGACAACACACACACACACACACCGACAACACACACACACACACACACACACCGACAACACACACACACACCGACAACACACACACACACACACCGACAACACACACACACACACACACACCGACAACACACACACACACCGACAACACACACACACACAACACACACACACACACACCGACAACAGAAACACACACACACACACACACCGACAACACACACACACACACACACACCGACACACACACACACACACACACACACACCGACAACAAACACACACACCGACAACACACACACACACAACACACACACACCGACAACACACACACCGACCACACACACACACAAACACACCGACAACACACACACACACAACACCGACACAACACACACACACACACCGACAACACACACACACACACACACACACACACACCGACAACACACACACACCGACAACACACACACACACAAACACACCGACAACACACACACACACCGACAACACACACACACACACACCGACAACACACACACACACACCGACAACACACACACACACCGACAACACACACACACACACCGACAACACACACACACACACACCGACCACACACACACACAAACACACCGACAACACACACACACACACCGACAACACACACACACACACCGACAACACACACACACACACACCGACCACACACACACACAAACACACCGACAACACACACACACACACCGACAACACACACACACACACCCCGACAACACACACACACACACACCGACAACACACACACACACCGACAACACACACACACACACCGACAACACACACACACACACACCGACCACACACACACACAAACACACCGACAACACACACACACACACCGACAACACACACACACACACCGACAACACACACACACACACACCGACCACACACACACACAAACACACCGACAACACACACACACACACCGACAACACACACACACACACCCCGACAACACACACACACACACACCGACAACACACAACACACACCGACAACACACACACACACACACACACACCGACAACACACACACACACAACACACACACACACACCGACAACACACACACACACACACCGACAAAACACACACGCACACACCGACAACACACACACACACACCGACAACACACACACACACCGACAACACACACACACACACACCGACAACACACACACACACACACCGACAACACACACACACACACACCGACAACACACACACACACCGACAACACACACACACACACAACACACACACACACACACACACACCGACAACACACACACACACACACACACCGACAACACACACACACACACACACTGACAACACACACACACCGACAACACACACACACACACACCGACAACACACACACACACACACCGACAACACACACACACCGACAACACACACACACACACACACACACACCGACAACACACACACACACCGACAACACACACACACACAACACCGACAACACACACACACACCGACAACACACACACACACAACACCGACATCACACACACACACACCGACAACACACACACACACACACACCGACAACACACACACACACACCGACAACACACACACACACACCGACAACACACCGACAACACACACACACACCGACAACACACACACACCGACAACACACACACACACACACACCGACAACACACACACACACACACACCGACAACACACACACACACACACACACCGACAACACACACACACACACACACACCGACAACACACACACACACACACACACCGACAACACACACACACACCGACAACACACACACACACACCGACAACACACACACACACACCGACAACACACACACACACACACCGACAACACATAAACACACACACACCGACAACACACACACACACACACTGACAACACACACACATACACACCGACAACACACACACACCGACAACACACACACACACACCGACAACACACACACACACACACCGACAACACACACACACACACACACACACACCGACAACACACACACACACCGACAACACACACACACACACACCGACAACACACACACACACACACACACCGACAACACACACACACACCGACAACACACACACACACAACACACACACACACACACCGACAACACACACACACACACCGACAACACACACACACACCGACAACACACACACACACACCGACAACACACACACACACACACCGACAACACATAAACACACACACACCGACAACACACACACACACACACACTGACAACACACACACATACACACCAACAACACACACACACACACCGACAACACACACACACACACCGACAACACACACACACACACACCGACAACACACACACACACACACACACACACACACCGACAACACACACACACACACACACCGACAACACAAACACACACACACACACACACCGACAACACACACACACACACACACACACACCGACAACAACACACACACCGACAACACACACACACACAACACACACACACCGACAACACACACACACACACACCGACAACACACACACACACACACCGACAACACACACACACACACCGACAACACACACACACACACACACCGACAACACACACACACCGACAACACACACACACACCGACAACACACACACACACACACCGACAACACACGACAACACACACACACACACACACACACACACACACACCGACAACACACACACACCGACAACACACACACACACAAACACAAGCAACACACACACACATACCGACAACACACACACACACACACCGACAACACACACACACACACACCGACAACACACACACACACACACCGACAACACACACACACACCGACAACACACACACACACAACACACACACACACACACACCGACAACACAAACACACACACACACACACACCGACAACACACACACACACACACACACCGACAACACACACACACACACACACACACACACACACACACCGACAACACACACACACCGACAACACACACACACACAAACACAAGCAACACACACACACATACCGACAACACACACACACACACACCGACAACACACACACACACACACCGACAACACACACACACACACACCGACAACACACACACACACCGACAACACACACACACACAGACAACACACACACACACAACACACACACACACACACACCGACAACACAAACACACACACACACACACACCGACAACACACACACACACACACACACCGACAACACACACACACACAC